>NW_028157916.1:70000-75000 GCF_964263955.1 Coregonus lavaretus | reverse complement strand
GCTGTACTCTCAAGCCCATGTGAGAGAGGCTTTTAATGGGAAGAGAGAGTTTAAAAAGAGGCATGGAGCTCCAGAGGTCACAAAGGTCAATGTGGGCCTGCATGGATGTCAGCAGGGCATGAGGGAGAAGGCCCAAGTGAATAGGTGTGTCTGTGTGAGTGAGTGAACCTGTCTCATAGGGGGGCAGAGCAGGCATCCCCTTTGGGGGCTGTCTGCTCTGTCCCCCTTTTTTTTTGGCCTCCTATACCTCTGGAGGTCAAGGGAGTAAGCTGTACTCTCAAGCCCATGGGAGAGAGGGTTTTAATAGGGAGAGAGTGATTAAAAAGAGGCATGGTGCTCCAGGGGAGTGAGCTGTACTCTCATGCCCATGGGAGATGCCCTTTACTAGGCAGGGAGTTTAGAACAAGGTGCATGGAGCTCCAGAGGTCACAAAGGTCAATGTGGGCCTGCATGGATGTCAGCAGGGCATGAGGGAGAAGGCCCAAGTGAATAGGTTTGTCTGTGTGTGTCTGTGTGAGTGAGTGAGTGAGTGTGTGTGTGAACCTTTCCCACAGGAGGGCAGCACTGTGCAGGCAGCTCCAATGGAGGCTGGCTGCTCTGTGCCCATGTATTATTTGTTCTCTCTCTCTCTCTCTCCCCTTTCTTCTGGCCTGCTGGGTCACTTTTGTGTGTGGAGGGCTGGACTCTGTCTCACCCATCCCAGCCATGGGCACCCAGAATGCCCATGTGTGAGTCAGGAGCCCTCCCCTGGTTCTCCTAGTGAAAATGACCTGTGGCGCCCCCCTGTGGATGGATCTTGGTGGGGGTGCTTGGACCCCTTCTTGGGGTCCCCCCCAAGCCAGCCATGCCGACCAAGGGCACCCAAAACCCCCATGTGTGAGTGAAAAGCCTCCCCTGGGTCCCCATAGTGAAATCCGGCCTAAAGTGACCTGTGGCGCCCCCCTGTGGATGGATCCGGCTGTGGGGTCTTGGACCCCTTCTTGGGGTCCCCCCCAAGCCAGCCATGCCGACCAAGGGCACCCAAAACCCCCATGTGTGAGTGAAAAGCCTCCCCTGGGTCCCCATAGTGAAATCCGGCCTAAAGTGACCTGTGGCGCCCCCCTGTGGATGGATCCGGCTGTGGGGTCTTGGACCCCTTCTTGGGGTCCCCCCCAAGCCATCCATGCCGGCCATGGGCACCCAAAACCCCCATGTGTGAGTGAACAGCCTCCCCTGGGTACCCATAGTGAAATCAGGCTTAAAGTGACCTGTGGCGCCCCCCTGTGGATGGATCTTGGTGGGGGTGCTTGGACCCCTTCTTGGGGTCTCCTCCAAGCCAGCCATGCCGACCATGGGCACCCAAAACCCCCATGTGTGAGTGAACAGCCTCCCCAGTGTCCCCCCAGTGAAATCAGGCTTAAAGTGACCTGTGGCGCCCCCCTGTGGATGGATTCGGCTGTGGGTGCTTGGACCCCTTCTTGGGGTCTCCCCCAAGCCAGCCATGCCGACCAAGGGCACCCAAAACCCCCATGTGTGAGTGAACAGCCTCCCCTGGGTCCCCATAGTGAAATCCGGCCTAAAGTGACCTGTGGCGCCCCCCTGTGGATGGATCCGGCTGTGGGGTCTTGGACCCCTTCTTGGGGTCCCCCCCAAGCCATCCATGCCGGCCATGGGCACCCAAAACCCCCATGTGTGAGTGAACAGCCTCCCCTGGGTACCCATAGTGAAATCAGGCTTAAAGTGACCTGTGGCGCCCCCCTGTGGATGGATCTTGGTGGGGGTGCTTGGACCCCTTCTTGGGGTCTCCTCCAAGCCAGCCATGCCGACCATGGGCACCCAAAACCCCCATGTGTGAGTGAACAGCCTCCCCAGTGTACCCATAGTGAAATCAGGCTTAAAGTGACCTGTGGCGCCCCCCTGTGGATGGATCTTGGTGGGGGTGCTTGGACCCCTTCTTGGGGTCTCCCCCAAGCCAGCCATGCCGACCAAGGGCACCCAAAACCCCCATGTGTGAGTGAACAGCCTCCCCAGTGTCCCCCCAGTGAAATCAGGCCTAAAGTGACCTGTGGCGCCCCCCTGTGGATGGATTCGGCTGTGGGTGCTTGGACCCCTTCTTGGGGTCTCCCCCAAGCCAGCCATGCCGACCAAGGGCACCCAAAACCCCCATGTGTGAGTGAACAGCCTCCCCTGGGTCCCCATAGTGAAATCCGGCCTAAAGTGACCTGTGGCGCCCCCCTGTGGATGGATCCGGCTGTGGGGTCTTGGACCCCTTCTTGGGGTCCCCCCCAAGCCATCCATGCCGGCCATGGGCACCCAAAACCCCCATGTGTGAGTGAACAGCCTCCCCTGGGTACCCATAGTGAAATCAGGCTTAAAGTGACCTGTGGCGCCCCCCTGTGGATGGATCTTGGTGGGGGTGCTTGGACCCCTTCTTGGGGTCTCCTCCAAGCCAGCCATGCCGACCATGGGCACCCAAAACCCCCATGTGTGAGTGAACAGCCTCCCCAGTGTACCCATAGTGAAATCAGGCTTAAAGTGACCTGTGGCGCCCCCCTGTGGATGGATCTTGGTGGGGGTGCTTGGACCCCTTCTTGGGGTCTCCCCCAAGCCAGCCATGCCGACCAAGGGCACCCAAAACCCCCATGTGTGAGTGAACAGCCTCCCCAGTGTCCCCCCAGTGAAATCAGGCCTAAAGTGACCTGTGGCGCCCCCCTGTGGATGGATTCGGCTGTGGGTGCTTGGACCCCTTCTTGGGGTCTCCCCCAAGCCAGCCATGCCGACCAAGGGCACCCAAAACCCCCATGTGTGAGTGAACAGCCTCCCCTGGGTACCCATAGTGAAATCAGGCTTAAAGTGACCTGTGGCGCCCCCCTGTGGATGGATCCGGGTGTGGGGTCTTGGACCCCCCCTTGGGGTCACCCCCAAGCCGGCCAAGGGCACCCAAAACCCCCATGTGTGAGGTAAGAGCCTCCCCTGGTTCTCCTAGTGTCCGCCGGCGGTTTACCATATGGGGGTGTCTGACCACCACCCCAATCCGAGAAAAGTGCATCAAAATCGGCCTCCGTGAGCCAGGAGTCGGTCCCTGGTTCTCATAGTGTCAACCGGATGATTTCCATATGGGGGTGTCTGACCACCACCCCAATCCGAGAAAAGTGCAACAAAATCGGCCTCCGTGAGCCAGGAGTCGGTCCCTGGTTCTCCTGGTGTCCGCCGGCGGTTATCCATATGGGGGTGTCTGACCACCACCCCAATCCGAGAAAAGTGCATCAAAATCGGCCTTCCGGGAGCCAGGAGTCGGTCCCTGGTTCTCATAGTGTCAACCGGATGGTTTCCATATGGGGGTGTCTGACCACCAACCCAATCCGAGAAAAGTGCATCAAAATCGGCCTTCCGGGAGCCAGGAGTCGGTCCCTGGTTCTCCTGTTGTCAACCGGATGATTTCCATATGGGGGTGTCTGACCACCAACCCAATCCGAGAAAAGTGCATCAAAATCGGCCTTCCGGGAGCCAGGAGTCGGTCCCTGGTTCTCCTGGTGTCAACCGGATGGTTTACCATATGGGGGTGTCTGACCACCACCCCAATCCGAGAAAAGTGCATCAAAATCGGCCTCCGTGAGCCAGGAGTCGGTCCCTGGTTCTCATAGTGTCAACCGGATGATTTCCATATGGGGGTGTCTGACCACCACCCCAATCCGAGAAAAGTGCAACAAAATCGGCCTCCGTGAGCCAGGAGTCGGTCCCTGGTTCTCCTGGTGTCCGCCGGCGGTTATCCATATGGGGGTGTCTGACCACCACCCCAATCCGAGAAAAGTGCATCAAAATCGGCCTTCCGGGAGCCAGGAGTCGGTCCCTGGTTCTCATAGTGTCAACCGGATGGTTTCCATATGGGGGTGTCTGACCACCAACCCAATCCGAGAAAAGTGCATCAAAATCGGCCTTCCGGGAGCCAGGAGTCGGTCCCTGGTTCTCCTGTTGTCAACCGGATGATTTCCATATGGGGGTGTCTGACCACCAACCCAATCCGAGAAAAGTGCATCAAAATCGGCCTTCCGGGAGCCAGGAGTCGGTCCCTGGTTCTCCTGGTGTCAACCGGATGGTTTCCATATGGGGGTGTCTGACCACCAACCCAATCCGAGAAAAGTGCATCAAAATCGGCCTTCCGGGAGCCAGGAGTCGGTCCCTGGTTCTCATAGTGTCAACCGGATGATTTCCATATGGGGGTGTCTGACCACCAACCCAATCCGAGAAAAGTGCATCAAAATCGGCCTTCCGGGAGCCAGGAGTCGGTCCCTGGTTCTCATAGTGTCAACCGGATGATTTCCATATGGGGGTGTCTGACCACCAACCCAATCCGAGAAAAGTGCATCAAAATCGGCCTTCCGGGAGCCAGGAGTCGGTCCCTGGTTCTCCTGGTGTCAACCGGATGGTTTCCATATGGGGGTGTCTGACCACCAACCCAATCCGAGAAAAGTGCATCAAAATCGGCCTTCCGGGAGCCAGGAGTCGGTCCCTGGTTCTCATAGTGTCAACCGGATGATTTCCATATGGGGGTGTCTGACCACCAACCCAATCCGAGAAAAGTGCATCAAAATCGGCCTTCCGGGAGCCAGGAGTCGGTCCCTGGTTCTCCTGGTGTCAACCGGATGGTTTCCATATGGGGGTGTCTGACCACCAACCCAATCCGAGAAAAGTGCATCAAAATCGGCCTTCCGGGAGCCAGGAGTCGGTCCCTGGTTCTCATAGTGTCAACCGGATGATTTCCATATGGGGGTGTCTGACCACCAACCCAATCCGAGAAAAGTGCATCAAAATCGGCCTTCCGGGAGCCAGGAGTCGGTCCCTGGTTCTCATAGTGTCAACCGGATGATTTCCATATGGGGGTGTCTGACCACCAACCCAATCCGAGAAAAGTGCATCAAAATCGGCCTTCCGGGAGCCAGGAGTCGGTCCCTGGTTCTCCTGGTGTCAACCGGATGGTTTCCATATGGGGGTGTCTGACCACCAACCCAATCCGAGAAAAG
>NW_028157916.1:50000-57500 GCF_964263955.1 Coregonus lavaretus | reverse complement strand
CTCAGTCCGAGTGAGAGATGGTTTGAGTGGGCAGGGAGTGTGGGCTTGGTGGTCGTGGTTCTGGAGCCCAGGCCATCCAGGGAGTGAGCTGCAGTCTGAGGCCGAGTGAGAGAGGGTTTGAGTGGGCAGGGAGTGTGGGCTTGGTGGTCGTGGTTCTGGAGCCCAGGCCATCCAGGGAGTGAGCTGCAGTCTCAGGCCGAGTGAGAGAGGGTTTCACTGGGCATGGAGTGTAGAGATGGTGGAGCCCAGGCCATCCAGGGAGTGAGCTGCAGTCTGAGGCCGAGTGAGAGAGGGTTTGAGTGGGCAGGGAGTGTGGGCTTGGTGGTCGTGGTTCTGGAGCCCAGGCCATCCAGGGAGTGAGCTGCAGTCTGAGGCCGAGTGAGAGAGGGTTTGAGTGGGCAGGGAGTGTGGGCTTGGTGGTCGTGGTTCTGGAGCCCAGGCCATCCAGGGAGTGAGCTGCAGTCTCAGGCCGAGTGAGAGAGGGTTTCACTGGGCATGGAGTGTAGAGATGGAGGCAATGAGCTCCAGAGGTCACAAAGGTCAATGTGGGCCTGCATGGCTGTCAGCAGGGCCACAGAGAGAAGGCCCAAGTGAATAGGTGTGTCTGTGTGAGTGAGTGAACCTGTCTCATAGGGGGGCAGAGCAGGCATCCCCTTTGGGGGCTGTCTGCTCTGTCCCCCTTTTTTTTTGGCCTCCTATACCTCTGGAGGTCAAGGGAGTAAGCTGTACTCTCAAGCCCATGTGAGAGAGGCTTTTAATGGGAAGAGAGAGTTTAAAAAGAGGCATGGAGCTCCAGAGGTCACAAAGGTCAATGTGGGCCTGCATGGATGTCAGCAGGGCATGAGGGAGAAGGCCCAAGTGAATAGGTGTGTCTGTGTGAGTGAGTGAACCTGTCTCATAGGGGGGCAGAGCAGGCATCCCCTTTGGGGGCTGTCTGCTCTGTCCCCCTTTTTTTTTGGCCTCCTATACCTCTGGAGGTCAAGGGAGTAAGCTGTACTCTCAAGCCCATGGGAGAGAGGGTTTTAATAGGGAGAGAGTGATTAAAAAGAGGCATGGTGCTCCAGGGGAGTGAGCTGTACTCTCATGCCCATGGGAGATGCCCTTTACTAGGCAGGGAGTTTAGAACAAGGTGCATGGAGCTCCAGAGGTCACAAAGGTCAATGTGGGCCTGCATGGATGTCAGCAGGGCATGAGGGAGAAGGCCCAAGTGAATAGGTTTGTCTGTGTGTGTCTGTGTGAGTGAGTGAGTGAGTGTGTGTGTGAACCTTTCCCACAGGAGGGCAGCACTGTGCAGGCAGCTCCAATGGAGGCTGGCTGCTCTGTGCCCATGTATTATTTGTTCTCTCTCTCTCTCTCTCCCCTTTCTTCTGGCCTGCTGGGTCACTTTTGTGTGTGGAGGGCTGGACTCTGTCTCACCCATCCCAGCCATGGGCACCCAGAATGCCCATGTGTGAGTCAGGAGCCCTCCCCTGGTTCTCCTAGTGAAAATGACCTGTGGCGCCCCCCTGTGGATGGATCTTGGTGGGGGTGCTTGGACCCCTTCTTGGGGTCCCCCCCAAGCCAGCCATGCCGACCAAGGGCACCCAAAACCCCCATGTGTGAGTGAAAAGCCTCCCCTGGGTCCCCATAGTGAAATCCGGCCTAAAGTGACCTGTGGCGCCCCCCTGTGGATGGATCCGGCTGTGGGGTCTTGGACCCCTTCTTGGGGTCCCCCCCAAGCCAGCCATGCCGACCAAGGGCACCCAAAACCCCCATGTGTGAGTGAAAAGCCTCCCCTGGGTCCCCATAGTGAAATCCGGCCTAAAGTGACCTGTGGCGCCCCCCTGTGGATGGATCCGGCTGTGGGGTCTTGGACCCCTTCTTGGGGTCCCCCCCAAGCCATCCATGCCGGCCATGGGCACCCAAAACCCCCATGTGTGAGTGAACAGCCTCCCCTGGGTACCCATAGTGAAATCAGGCTTAAAGTGACCTGTGGCGCCCCCCTGTGGATGGATCTTGGTGGGGGTGCTTGGACCCCTTCTTGGGGTCTCCTCCAAGCCAGCCATGCCGACCATGGGCACCCAAAACCCCCATGTGTGAGTGAACAGCCTCCCCAGTGTACCCATAGTGAAATCAGGCTTAAAGTGACCTGTGGCGCCCCCCTGTGGATGGATCTTGGTGGGGGTGCTTGGACCCCTTCTTGGGGTCTCCCCCAAGCCAGCCATGCCGACCAAGGGCACCCAAAACCCCCATGTGTGAGTGAAAAGCCTCCCCTGGGTCCCCATAGTGAAATCCGGCCTAAAGTGACCTGTGGCGCCCCCCTGTGGATGGATCCGGCTGTGGGGTCTTGGACCCCTTCTTGGGGTCCCCCCCAAGCCAGCCATGCCGACCAAGGGCACCCAAAACCCCCATGTGTGAGTGAAAAGCCTCCCCTGGGTCCCCATAGTGAAATCCGGCCTAAAGTGACCTGTGGCGCCCCCCTGTGGATGGATCCGGCTGTGGGGTCTTGGACCCCTTCTTGGGGTCCCCCCCAAGCCATCCATGCCGGCCATGGGCACCCAAAACCCCCATGTGTGAGTGAACAGCCTCCCCTGGGTACCCATAGTGAAATCAGGCTTAAAGTGACCTGTGGCGCCCCCCTGTGGATGGATCTTGGTGGGGGTGCTTGGACCCCTTCTTGGGGTCTCCTCCAAGCCAGCCATGCCGACCATGGGCACCCAAAACCCCCATGTGTGAGTGAACAGCCTCCCCAGTGTACCCATAGTGAAATCAGGCTTAAAGTGACCTGTGGCGCCCCCCTGTGGATGGATCTTGGTGGGGGTGCTTGGACCCCTTCTTGGGGTCTCCCCCAAGCCAGCCATGCCGACCAAGGGCACCCAAAACCCCCATGTGTGAGTGAACAGCCTCCCCAGTGTCCCCCCAGTGAAATCAGGCCTAAAGTGACCTGTGGCGCCCCCCTGTGGATGGATTCGGCTGTGGGTGCTTGGACCCCTTCTTGGGGTCTCCCCCAAGCCAGCCATGCCGACCAAGGGCACCCAAAACCCCCATGTGTGAGTGAACAGCCTCCCCTGGGTCCCCATAGTGAAATCCGGCCTAAAGTGACCTGTGGCGCCCCCCTGTGGATGGATCCGGCTGTGGGGTCTTGGACCCCTTCTTGGGGTCCCCCCCAAGCCATCCATGCCGGCCATGGGCACCCAAAACCCCCATGTGTGAGTGAACAGCCTCCCCTGGGTACCCATAGTGAAATCAGGCTTAAAGTGACCTGTGGCGCCCCCCTGTGGATGGATCTTGGTGGGGGTGCTTGGACCCCTTCTTGGGGTCTCCTCCAAGCCAGCCATGCCGACCATGGGCACCCAAAACCCCCATGTGTGAGTGAACAGCCTCCCCAGTGTACCCATAGTGAAATCAGGCTTAAAGTGACCTGTGGCGCCCCCCTGTGGATGGATCTTGGTGGGGGTGCTTGGACCCCTTCTTGGGGTCTCCCCCAAGCCAGCCATGCCGACCAAGGGCACCCAAAACCCCCATGTGTGAGTGAACAGCCTCCCCAGTGTCCCCCCAGTGAAATCAGGCCTAAAGTGACCTGTGGCGCCCCCCTGTGGATGGATTCGGCTGTGGGTGCTTGGACCCCTTCTTGGGGTCTCCCCCAAGCCAGCCATGCCGACCAAGGGCACCCAAAACCCCCATGTGTGAGTGAACAGCCTCCCCTGGGTCCCCATAGTGAAATCCGGCCTAAAGTGACCTGTGGCGCCCCCCTGTGGATGGATCCGGCTGTGGGGTCTTGGACCCCTTCTTGGGGTCCCCCCCAAGCCATCCATGCCGGCCATGGGCACCCAAAACCCCCATGTGTGAGTGAACAGCCTCCCCTGGGTACCCATAGTGAAATCAGGCTTAAAGTGACCTGTGGCGCCCCCCTGTGGATGGATCTTGGTGGGGGTGCTTGGACCCCTTCTTGGGGTCTCCTCCAAGCCAGCCATGCCGACCATGGGCACCCAAAACCCCCATGTGTGAGTGAACAGCCTCCCCAGTGTACCCATAGTGAAATCAGGCTTAAAGTGACCTGTGGCGCCCCCCTGTGGATGGATCTTGGTGGGGGTGCTTGGACCCCTTCTTGGGGTCTCCCCCAAGCCAGCCATGCCGACCAAGGGCACCCAAAACCCCCATGTGTGAGTGAACAGCCTCCCCAGTGTCCCCCCAGTGAAATCAGGCCTAAAGTGACCTGTGGCGCCCCCCTGTGGATGGATTCGGCTGTGGGTGCTTGGACCCCTTCTTGGGGTCTCCCCCAAGCCAGCCATGCCGACCAAGGGCACCCAAAACCCCCATGTGTGAGTGAACAGCCTCCCCTGGGTACCCATAGTGAAATCAGGCTTAAAGTGACCTGTGGCGCCCCCCTGTGGATGGATCCGGGTGTGGGGTCTTGGACCCCCCCTTGGGGTCACCCCCAAGCCGGCCAAGGGCACCCAAAACCCCCATGTGTGAGGTAAGAGCCTCCCCTGGTTCTCCTAGTGTCCGCCGGCGGTTTACCATATGGGGGTGTCTGACCACCACCCCAATCCGAGAAAAGTGCATCAAAATCGGCCTCCGTGAGCCAGGAGTCGGTCCCTGGTTCTCATAGTGTCAACCGGATGATTTCCATATGGGGGTGTCTGACCACCACCCCAATCCGAGAAAAGTGCAACAAAATCGGCCTCCGTGAGCCAGGAGTCGGTCCCTGGTTCTCCTGGTGTCCGCCGGCGGTTATCCATATGGGGGTGTCTGACCACCACCCCAATCCGAGAAAAGTGCATCAAAATCGGCCTCCGTGAGCCAGGAGTCGGTCCCTGGTTCTCATAGTGTCAACCGGATGGTTTCCATATGGGGGTGTCTGACCACCAACCCAATCCGAGAAAAGTGCATCAAAATCGGCCTTCCGGGAGCCAGGAGTCGGTCCCTGGTTCTCCTGTTGTCAACCGGATGATTTCCATATGGGGGTGTCTGACCACCAACCCAATCCGAGAAAAGTGCATCAAAATCGGCCTTCCGGGAGCCAGGAGTCGGTCCCTGGTTCTCCTGGTGTCAACCGGATGGTTTCCATATGGGGGTGTCTGACCACCAACCCAATCCGAGAAAAGTGCATCAAAATCGGCCTTCCGGGAGCCAGGAGTCGGTCCCTGGTTCTCCTGGTGTCAACCGGATGGTTTCCATATGGGGGTGTCTGACCACCAACCCAATCCGAGAAAAGTGCATCAAAATCGGCCTTCCGGGAGCCAGGAGTCGGTCCCTGGTTCTCCTGGTGTCAACCGGATGGTTTCCATATGGGGGTGTCTGACCACCAACCCAATCCGAGAAAAGTGCATCAAAATCGGCCTTCCGGGAGCCAGGAGTCGGTCCCTGGTTCTCATAGTGTCAACCGGATGATTTCCATATGGGGGTGTCTGACCACCAACCCAATCCGAGAAAAGTGCATCAAAATCGGCCTTCCGGGAGCCAGGAGTCGGTCCCTGGTTCTCCTGGTGTCAACCGGATGGTTTCCATATGGGGGTGTCTGACCACCAACCCAATCCGAGAAAAGTGCATCAAAATCGGCCTTCCGGGAGCCAGGAGTCGGTCCCTGGTTCTCATAGTGTCAACCGGATGATTTCCATATGGGGGTGTCTGACCACCAACCCAATCCGAGAAAAGTGCATCAAAATCGGCCTTCCGGGAGCCAGGAGTCGGTCCCTGGTTCTCATAGTGTCAACCGGATGGTTTCCATATGGGGGTGTCTGACCACCAACCCAATCCGAGAAAAGTGCATCAAAATCGGCCTTCCGGGAGCCAGGAGTCGGTCCCTGGTTCTCATAGTGTCAACCGGATGATTTCCATATGGGGGTGTCTGACCACCAACCCAATCCGAGAAAAGTGCATCAAAATCGGCCTTCCGGGAGCCAGGAGTCGGTCCCTGGTTCTCCTGGTGTCAACCGGATGGTTTCCATATGGGGGTGTCTGACCACCAACCCAATCCGAGAAAAGTGCATCAAAATCGGCCTTCCGGGAGCCAGGAGTCGGTCCCTGGTTCTCATAGTGTCAACCGGATGGTTTCCATATAGGGGTGTCTGACCACCAACCCAATCCGAGAAAAGTGCATCAAAATCGGCCTTCCGGGAGCCAGGAGTCGGTCCCTGGTTCTCATAGTGTCAACCGGATGATTTCCATATGGGGGTGTCTGACCACCAACCCAATCCGAGAAAAGTGCATCAAAATCGGCCTTCCGGGAGCCAGGAGTCGGTCCCTGGTTCTCATAGTGTCAACCGGATGATTTCCATATGGGGGTGTCTGACCACCAACCCAATCCGAGAAAAGTGCATCAAAATCGGCCTTCCGGGAGCCAGGAGTCGGTCCCTGGTTCTCATAGTGTCAACCGGATGGTTTCCATATGGGGGTGTCTGACCACCAACCCAATCCGAGAAAAGTGCATCAAAATCGGCCTTCCGGGAGCCAGGAGTCGGTCCCTGGTTCTCATAGTGTCAACCGGATGATTTCCATATGGGGGTGTCTGACCACCAACCCAATCCGAGAAAAGTGCATCAAAATCGGCCTTCCGGGAGCCAGGAGTCGGTCCCTGGTTCTCCTGGTGTCAACCGGATGGTTTCCATATGGGGGTGTCTGACCACCAACCCAATCCGAGAAAAGTGCATCAAAATCGGCCTTCCGGGAGCCAGGAGTCGGTCCCTGGTTCTCATAGTGTCAACCGGATGATTTCCATATGGGGGTGTCTGACCACCAACCCAATCCGAGAAAAGTGCATCAAAATCGGCCTTCCGGGAGCCAGGAGTCGGTCCCTGGTTCTCCTGGTGTCCGCCGGCGGTTATCCATATGGGGGTGTCTGACCACCAACCCAATCCGAGAAAAGTGCATCAAAATCGGCCTTCCGTGAGGCAGGAGTCGGTCCCTGGTTCTCCTGTTGTCAACCGGATGATTTCCATATGGGGGTGTCTGACCACCACCCCAATCCGAAAAAAGTGCATCAAATCGGCCTTCCGTGAGCCAGGAGTCGGTCCCTGGTTCTCCTGGTGTCCGCCGGCGGACAACCATGTTGGGGTGTCTGACCCACAACCCAATCCGACCAAGTGCACCCAAATCGGCCTTCCGTGAGCCAGGAGTCGGTCTCTGGTTCTCCCATCGACCGCCGGCGGTCTTCCATGTGGGGGTGTCTGACCCACAACCCAATCCGACCAAGAGCACCCATGTCGGCCTTGTGTGAGTCAGGAGCCGTTCCCCCTGGTTCTCATTTGGGTTACCATGCACGAAGGGACATAGTGCAATTTCGGCCGATTTTTCCGATTTTTTCAAATAATGTTTAAAAATACTTCCCGATGAGCTAGAGGTCCCAAATTTGGTCTATTATCCTCTTTTATGATGAACTTCCATTACCTAAAAGGGTTTTTCTTAACTCGTATAGGAACATCAACCGTTCTGACCCCTATTTTTTTTTTTCACTTTTCTAACATAATTAAAATATAGTAAAAAATTTCCAAAAACGAATTAATTTATATATAAATGTGC
>NW_028157916.1:32500-37500 GCF_964263955.1 Coregonus lavaretus | reverse complement strand
GAGGCATGGAGCTCCAGAGGTCACAAAGGTCAATGTGGGCCTGCATGGATGTCAGCAGGGCATGAGGGAGAAGGCCCAAGTGAATAGGTGTGTCTGTGTGAGTGAGTGAACCTGTCTCATAGGGGGGCAGAGCAGGCATCCCCTTTGGGGGCTGTCTGCTCTGTCCCCCTTTTTTTTTGGCCTCCTATACCTCTGGAGGTCAAGGGAGTAAGCTGTACTCTCAAGCCCATGGGAGAGAGGGTTTTAATAGGGAGAGAGTGATTAAAAAGAGGCATGGTGCTCCAGGGGAGTGAGCTGTACTCTCATGCCCATGGGAGATGCCCTTTACTAGGCAGGGAGTTTAGAACAAGGTGCATGGAGCTCCAGAGGTCACAAAGGTCAATGTGGGCCTGCATGGATGTCAGCAGGGCATGAGGGAGAAGGCCCAAGTGAATAGGTTTGTCTGTGTGTGTCTGTGAGTGAGTGAGTGTGTGTGTGTGTGAACCTTTCCCACAGGAGGGCAGCACTGTGCAGGCAGCTCCAATGGAGGCTGGCTGCTCTGTGCCCATGTATTATTTGTTCTCTCTCTCTCTCTCTCCCCTTTCTTCTGGCCTGCTGGGTCACTTTTGTGTGTGGAGGGCTGGACTCTGTCTCACCCATCCCAGCCATGGGCACCCAGAATGCCCATGTGTGAGTCAGGAGCCCTCCCCTGGTTCTCCTAGTGAAAATGACCTGTGGCGCCCCCCTGTGGATGGATCTTGGTGGGGGTGCTTGGACCCCTTCTTGGGGTCCCCCCCAAGCCAGCCATGCCGACCAAGGGCACCCAAAACCCCCATGTGTGAGTGAAAAGCCTCCCCTGGGTCCCCATAGTGAAATCCGGCCTAAAGTGACCTGTGGCGCCCCCCTGTGGATGGATCCGGCTGTGGGGTCTTGGACCCCTTCTTGGGGTCCCCCCCAAGCCAGCCATGCCGACCAAGGGCACCCAAAACCCCCATGTGTGAGTGAAAAGCCTCCCCTGGGTCCCCATAGTGAAATCCGGCCTAAAGTGACCTGTGGCGCCCCCCTGTGGATGGATCCGGCTGTGGGGTCTTGGACCCCTTCTTGGGGTCCCCCCCAAGCCATCCATGCCGGCCATGGGCACCCAAAACCCCCATGTGTGAGTGAACAGCCTCCCCTGGGTACCCATAGTGAAATCAGGCTTAAAGTGACCTGTGGCGCCCCCCTGTGGATGGATCTTGGTGGGGGTGCTTGGACCCCTTCTTGGGGTCTCCTCCAAGCCAGCCATGCCGACCATGGGCACCCAAAACCCCCATGTGTGAGTGAACAGCCTCCCCAGTGTACCCATAGTGAAATCAGGCTTAAAGTGACCTGTGGCGCCCCCCTGTGGATGGATCTTGGTGGGGGTGCTTGGACCCCTTCTTGGGGTCTCCCCCAAGCCAGCCATGCCGACCAAGGGCACCCAAAACCCCCATGTGTGAGTGAACAGCCTCCCCAGTGTCCCCCCAGTGAAATCAGGCCTAAAGTGACCTGTGGCGCCCCCCTGTGGATGGATTCGGCTGTGGGTGCTTGGACCCCTTCTTGGGGTCTCCCCCAAGCCAGCCATGCCGACCAAGGGCACCCAAAACCCCCATGTGTGAGTGAACAGCCTCCCCTGGGTCCCCATAGTGAAATCCGGCCTAAAGTGACCTGTGGCGCCCCCCTGTGGATGGATCCGGCTGTGGGGTCTTGGACCCCTTCTTGGGGTCCCCCCCAAGCCATCCATGCCGGCCATGGGCACCCAAAACCCCCATGTGTGAGTGAACAGCCTCCCCTGGGTACCCATAGTGAAATCAGGCTTAAAGTGACCTGTGGCGCCCCCCTGTGGATGGATCTTGGTGGGGGTGCTTGGACCCCTTCTTGGGGTCTCCTCCAAGCCAGCCATGCCGACCATGGGCACCCAAAACCCCCATGTGTGAGTGAACAGCCTCCCCAGTGTACCCATAGTGAAATCAGGCTTAAAGTGACCTGTGGCGCCCCCCTGTGGATGGATCTTGGTGGGGGTGCTTGGACCCCTTCTTGGGGTCTCCCCCAAGCCAGCCATGCCGACCAAGGGCACCCAAAACCCCCATGTGTGAGTGAACAGCCTCCCCAGTGTCCCCCCAGTGAAATCAGGCCTAAAGTGACCTGTGGCGCCCCCCTGTGGATGGATTCGGCTGTGGGTGCTTGGACCCCTTCTTGGGGTCTCCCCCAAGCCAGCCATGCCGACCAAGGGCACCCAAAACCCCCATGTGTGAGTGAACAGCCTCCCCTGGGTCCCCATAGTGAAATCCGGCCTAAAGTGACCTGTGGCGCCCCCCTGTGGATGGATCCGGCTGTGGGGTCTTGGACCCCTTCTTGGGGTCCCCCCCAAGCCATCCATGCCGGCCATGGGCACCCAAAACCCCCATGTGTGAGTGAACAGCCTCCCCTGGGTACCCATAGTGAAATCAGGCTTAAAGTGACCTGTGGCGCCCCCCTGTGGATGGATCTTGGTGGGGGTGCTTGGACCCCTTCTTGGGGTCTCCTCCAAGCCAGCCATGCCGACCATGGGCACCCAAAACCCCCATGTGTGAGTGAACAGCCTCCCCAGTGTACCCATAGTGAAATCAGGCTTAAAGTGACCTGTGGCGCCCCCCTGTGGATGGATCTTGGTGGGGGTGCTTGGACCCCTTCTTGGGGTCTCCCCCAAGCCAGCCATGCCGACCAAGGGCACCCAAAACCCCCATGTGTGAGTGAACAGCCTCCCCAGTGTCCCCCAGTGAAATCAGGCCTAAAGTGACCTGTGGCGCCCCCCTGTGGATGGATTCGGCTGTGGGTGCTTGGACCCCTTCTTGGGGTCTCCCCCAAGCCAGCCATGCCGACCAAGGGCACCCAAAACCCCCATGTGTGAGTGAACAGCCTCCCCTGGGTCCCCATAGTGAAATCCGGCCTAAAGTGACCTGTGGCGCCCCCCTGTGGATGGATCCGGCTGTGGGGTCTTGGACCCCTTCTTGGGGTCCCCCCCAAGCCATCCATGCCGGCCATGGGCACCCAAAACCCCCATGTGTGAGTGAACAGCCTCCCCTGGGTACCCATAGTGAAATCAGGCTTAAAGTGACCTGTGGCGCCCCCCTGTGGATGGATCTTGGTGGGGGTGCTTGGACCCCTTCTTGGGGTCTCCTCCAAGCCAGCCATGCCGACCATGGGCACCCAAAACCCCCATGTGTGAGTGAACAGCCTCCCCAGTGTACCCATAGTGAAATCAGGCTTAAAGTGACCTGTGGCGCCCCCCTGTGGATGGATCTTGGTGGGGGTGCTTGGACCCCTTCTTGGGGTCTCCCCCAAGCCAGCCATGCCGACCAAGGGCACCCAAAACCCCCATGTGTGAGTGAACAGCCTCCCCAGTGTCCCCCCAGTGAAATCAGGCCTAAAGTGACCTGTGGCGCCCCCCTGTGGATGGATTCGGCTGTGGGTGCTTGGACCCCTTCTTGGGGTCTCCCCAAGCCAGCCATGCCGACCAAGGGCACCCAAAACCCCCATGTGTGAGTGAACAGCCTCCCCTGGGTACCCATAGTGAAATCAGGCTTAAAGTGACCTGTGGCGCCCCCCTGTGGATGGATCCGGGTGTGGGGTCTTGGACCCCCCCTTGGGGTCACCCCCAAGCCGGCCAAGGGCACCCAAAACCCCCATGTGTGAGGTAAGAGCCTCCCCTGGTTCTCCTAGTGTCCGCCGGCGGTTTACCATATGGGGGTGTCTGACCACCACCCCAATCCGAGAAAAGTGCATCAAAATCGGCCTCCGTGAGCCAGGAGTCGGTCCCTGGTTCTCATAGTGTCAACCGGATGATTTCCATATGGGGGTGTCTGACCACCACCCCAATCCGAGAAAAGTGCAACAAAATCGGCCTCCGTGAGCCAGGAGTCGGTCCCTGGTTCTCCTGGTGTCCGCCGGCGGTTATCCATATGGGGGTGTCTGACCACCACCCCAATCCGAGAAAAGTGCATCAAAATCGGCCTCCGTGAGCCAGGAGTCGGTCCCTGGTTCTCATAGTGTCAACCGGATGGTTTCCATATGGGGGTGTCTGACCACCAACCCAATCCGAGAAAAGTGCATCAAAATCGGCCTTCCGGGAGCCAGGAGTCGGTCCCTGGTTCTCCTGTTGTCAACCGGATGATTTCCATATGGGGGTGTCTGACCACCAACCCAATCCGAGAAAAGTGCATCAAAATCGGCCTTCCGGGAGCCAGGAGTCGGTCCCTGGTTCTCCTGGTGTCAACCGGATGGTTTCCATATGGGGGTGTCTGACCACCAACCCAATCCGAGAAAAGTGCATCAAAATCGGCCTTCCGGGAGCCAGGAGTCGGTCCCTGGTTCTCCTGGTGTCAACCGGATGGTTTCCATATGGGGGTGTCTGACCACCAACCCAATCCGAGAAAAGTGCATCAAAATCGGCCTTCCGGGAGCCAGGAGTCGGTCCCTGGTTCTCCTGGTGTCAACCGGATGGTTTCCATATGGGGGTGTCTGACCACCAACCCAATCCGAGAAAAGTGCATCAAAATCGGCCTTCCGGGAGCCAGGAGTCGGTCCCTGGTTCTCATAGTGTCAACCGGATGATTTCCATATGGGGGTGTCTGACCACCAACCCAATCCGAGAAAAGTGCATCAAAATCGGCCTTCCGGGAGCCAGGAGTCGGTCCCTGGTTCTCCTGGTGTCAACCGGATGGTTTCCATATGGGGGTGTCTGACCACCAACCCAATCCGAGAAAAGTGCATCAAAATCGGCCTTCCGGGAGCCAGGAGTCGGTCCCTGGTTCTCATAGTGTCAACCGGATGATTTCCATATGGGGGTGTCTGACCACCAACCCAATCCGAGAAAAGTGCATCAAAATCGGCCTTCCGGGAGCCAGGAGTCGGTCCCTGGTTCTCATAGTGTCAACCGGATGGTTTCCATATGGGGGTGTCTGACCACCAACCCAATCCGAGAAAAGTGCATCAAAATCGGCCTTCCGGGAGCCAGGAGTCGG
>NW_028157916.1:12500-20000 GCF_964263955.1 Coregonus lavaretus | reverse complement strand
TTTTGGCCTCCTATACCTCTGGAGGTCAAGGGAGTAAGCTGTACTCTCAAGCCCATGTGAGAGAGGCTTTTAATGGGAAGAGAGAGTTTAAAAAGAGGCATGGAGCTCCAGAGGTCACAAAGGTCAATGTGGGCCTGCATGGATGTCAGCAGGGCATGAGGGAGAAGGCCCAAGTGAATAGGTGTGTCTGTGTGAGTGAGTGAACCTGTCTCATAGGGGGGCAGAGCAGGCATCCCCTTTGGGGGCTGTCTGCTCTGTCCCCCTTTTTTTTTGGCCTCCTATACCTCTGGAGGTCAAGGGAGTAAGCTGTACTCTCAAGCCCATGGGAGAGAGGGTTTTAATAGGGAGAGAGTGATTAAAAAGAGGCATGGTGCTCCAGGGGAGTGAGCTGTACTCTCATGCCCATGGGAGATGCCCTTTACTAGGCAGGGAGTTTAGAACAAGGTGCATGGAGCTCCAGAGGTCACAAAGGTCAATGTGGGCCTGCATGGATGTCAGCAGGGCATGAGGGAGAAGGCCCAAGTGAATAGGTTTGTCTGTGTGTGTCTGTGTGAGTGAGTGAGTGAGTGTGTGTGTGAACCTTTCCCACAGGAGGGCAGCACTGTGCAGGCAGCTCCAATGGAGGCTGGCTGCTCTGTGCCCATGTATTATTTGTTCTCTCTCTCTCTCTCTCCCCTTTCTTCTGGCCTGCTGGGTCACTTTTGTGTGTGGAGGGCTGGACTCTGTCTCACCCATCCCAGCCATGGGCACCCAGAATGCCCATGTGTGAGTCAGGAGCCCTCCCCTGGTTCTCCTAGTGAAAATGACCTGTGGCGCCCCCCTGTGGATGGATCTTGGTGGGGGTGCTTGGACCCCTTCTTGGGGTCCCCCCCAAGCCAGCCATGCCGACCAAGGGCACCCAAAACCCCCATGTGTGAGTGAAAAGCCTCCCCTGGGTCCCCATAGTGAAATCCGGCCTAAAGTGACCTGTGGCGCCCCCCTGTGGATGGATCCGGCTGTGGGGTCTTGGACCCCTTCTTGGGGTCCCCCCCAAGCCAGCCATGCCGACCAAGGGCACCCAAAACCCCCATGTGTGAGTGAAAAGCCTCCCCTGGGTCCCCATAGTGAAATCCGGCCTAAAGTGACCTGTGGCGCCCCCCTGTGGATGGATCCGGCTGTGGGGTCTTGGACCCCTTCTTGGGGTCCCCCCCAAGCCATCCATGCCGGCCATGGGCACCCAAAACCCCCATGTGTGAGTGAACAGCCTCCCCTGGGTACCCATAGTGAAATCAGGCTTAAAGTGACCTGTGGCGCCCCCCTGTGGATGGATCTTGGTGGGGGTGCTTGGACCCCTTCTTGGGGTCTCCTCCAAGCCAGCCATGCCGACCATGGGCACCCAAAACCCCCATGTGTGAGTGAACAGCCTCCCCAGTGTACCCATAGTGAAATCAGGCTTAAAGTGACCTGTGGCGCCCCCCTGTGGATGGATCTTGGTGGGGGTGCTTGGACCCCTTCTTGGGGTCTCCCCCAAGCCAGCCATGCCGACCAAGGGCACCCAAAACCCCCATGTGTGAGTGAACAGCCTCCCCAGTGTCCCCCCAGTGAAATCAGGCCTAAAGTGACCTGTGGCGCCCCCCTGTGGATGGATTCGGCTGTGGGTGCTTGGACCCCTTCTTGGGGTCTCCCCCAAGCCAGCCATGCCGACCAAGGGCACCCAAAACCCCCATGTGTGAGTGAACAGCCTCCCCTGGGTCCCCATAGTGAAATCCGGCCTAAAGTGACCTGTGGCGCCCCCCTGTGGATGGATCCGGCTGTGGGGTCTTGGACCCCTTCTTGGGGTCCCCCCCAAGCCATCCATGCCGGCCATGGGCACCCAAAACCCCCATGTGTGAGTGAACAGCCTCCCCTGGGTACCCATAGTGAAATCAGGCTTAAAGTGACCTGTGGCGCCCCCCTGTGGATGGATCTTGGTGGGGGTGCTTGGACCCCTTCTTGGGGTCTCCTCCAAGCCAGCCATGCCGACCATGGGCACCCAAAACCCCCATGTGTGAGTGAACAGCCTCCCCAGTGTACCCATAGTGAAATCAGGCTTAAAGTGACCTGTGGCGCCCCCCTGTGGATGGATCTTGGTGGGGGTGCTTGGACCCCTTCTTGGGGTCTCCCCCAAGCCAGCCATGCCGACCAAGGGCACCCAAAACCCCCATGTGTGAGTGAACAGCCTCCCCAGTGTCCCCCCAGTGAAATCAGGCCTAAAGTGACCTGTGGCGCCCCCCTGTGGATGGATTCGGCTGTGGGTGCTTGGACCCCTTCTTGGGGTCTCCCCCAAGCCAGCCATGCCGACCAAGGGCACCCAAAACCCCCATGTGTGAGTGAACAGCCTCCCCTGGGTCCCCATAGTGAAATCCGGCCTAAAGTGACCTGTGGCGCCCCCCTGTGGATGGATCCGGCTGTGGGGTCTTGGACCCCTTCTTGGGGTCCCCCCCAAGCCATCCATGCCGGCCATGGGCACCCAAAACCCCCATGTGTGAGTGAACAGCCTCCCCTGGGTACCCATAGTGAAATCAGGCTTAAAGTGACCTGTGGCGCCCCCCTGTGGATGGATCTTGGTGGGGGTGCTTGGACCCCTTCTTGGGGTCTCCTCCAAGCCAGCCATGCCGACCATGGGCACCCAAAACCCCCATGTGTGAGTGAACAGCCTCCCCAGTGTACCCATAGTGAAATCAGGCTTAAAGTGACCTGTGGCGCCCCCCTGTGGATGGATCTTGGTGGGGGTGCTTGGACCCCTTCTTGGGGTCTCCCCCAAGCCAGCCATGCCGACCAAGGGCACCCAAAACCCCCATGTGTGAGTGAACAGCCTCCCCAGTGTCCCCCCAGTGAAATCAGGCCTAAAGTGACCTGTGGCGCCCCCCTGTGGATGGATTCGGCTGTGGGTGCTTGGACCCCTTCTTGGGGTCTCCCCCAAGCCAGCCATGCCGACCAAGGGCACCCAAAACCCCCATGTGTGAGTGAACAGCCTCCCCTGGGTCCCCATAGTGAAATCCGGCCTAAAGTGACCTGTGGCGCCCCCCTGTGGATGGATCCGGCTGTGGGGTCTTGGACCCCTTCTTGGGGTCCCCCCCAAGCCATCCATGCCGGCCATGGGCACCCAAAACCCCCATGTGTGAGTGAACAGCCTCCCCTGGGTACCCATAGTGAAATCAGGCTTAAAGTGACCTGTGGCGCCCCCCTGTGGATGGATCTTGGTGGGGGTGCTTGGACCCCTTCTTGGGGTCTCCTCCAAGCCAGCCATGCCGACCATGGGCACCCAAAACCCCCATGTGTGAGTGAAAAGCCTCCCCTGGGTCCCCATAGTGAAATCAGGCTTAAAGTGACCTGTGGCGCCCCCCTGTGGATGGATCCGGCTGTGGGGTCTTGGACCCCTTCTTGGGGTCCCCCCCAAGCCAGCCATGCCGACCAAGGGCACCCAAAACCCCCATGTGTGAGTGAAAAGCCTCCCCTGGGTCCCCATAGTGAAATCCGGCCTAAAGTGACCTGTGGCGCCCCCCTGTGGATGGATCCGGCTGTGGGGTCTTGGACCCCTTCTTGGGGTCCCCCCCAAGCCATCCATGCCGGCCATGGGCACCCAAAACCCCCATGTGTGAGTGAACAGCCTCCCCTGGGTACCCATAGTGAAATCAGGCTTAAAGTGACCTGTGGCGCCCCCCTGTGGATGGATCTTGGTGGGGGTGCTTGGACCCCTTCTTGGGGTCTCCTCCAAGCCAGCCATGCCGACCATGGGCACCCAAAACCCCCATGTGTGAGTGAACAGCCTCCCCAGTGTACCCATAGTGAAATCAGGCTTAAAGTGACCTGTGGCGCCCCCCTGTGGATGGATCTTGGTGGGGGTGCTTGGACCCCTTCTTGGGGTCTCCCCCAAGCCAGCCATGCCGACCAAGGGCACCCAAAACCCCCATGTGTGAGTGAACAGCCTCCCCAGTGTCCCCCCAGTGAAATCAGGCCTAAAGTGACCTGTGGCGCCCCCCTGTGGATGGATTCGGCTGTGGGTGCTTGGACCCCTTCTTGGGGTCTCCCCCAAGCCAGCCATGCCGACCAAGGGCACCCAAAACCCCCATGTGTGAGTGAACAGCCTCCCCTGGGTCCCCATAGTGAAATCCGGCCTAAAGTGACCTGTGGCGCCCCCCTGTGGATGGATCCGGCTGTGGGGTCTTGGACCCCTTCTTGGGGTCCCCCCCAAGCCATCCATGCCGGCCATGGGCACCCAAAACCCCCATGTGTGAGTGAACAGCCTCCCCTGGGTACCCATAGTGAAATCAGGCTTAAAGTGACCTGTGGCGCCCCCCTGTGGATGGATCTTGGTGGGGGTGCTTGGACCCCTTCTTGGGGTCTCCTCCAAGCCAGCCATGCCGACCATGGGCACCCAAAACCCCCATGTGTGAGTGAACAGCCTCCCCAGTGTACCCATAGTGAAATCAGGCTTAAAGTGACCTGTGGCGCCCCCCTGTGGATGGATCTTGGTGGGGGTGCTTGGACCCCTTCTTGGGGTCTCCCCCAAGCCAGCCATGCCGACCAAGGGCACCCAAAACCCCCATGTGTGAGTGAACAGCCTCCCCAGTGTCCCCCCAGTGAAATCAGGCCTAAAGTGACCTGTGGCGCCCCCCTGTGGATGGATTCGGCTGTGGGTGCTTGGACCCCTTCTTGGGGTCTCCCCCAAGCCAGCCATGCCGACCAAGGGCACCCAAAACCCCCATGTGTGAGTGAACAGCCTCCCCTGGGTCCCCATAGTGAAATCCGGCCTAAAGTGACCTGTGGCGCCCCCCTGTGGATGGATCCGGCTGTGGGGTCTTGGACCCCTTCTTGGGGTCCCCCCCAAGCCATCCATGCCGGCCATGGGCACCCAAAACCCCCATGTGTGAGTGAACAGCCTCCCCTGGGTACCCATAGTGAAATCAGGCTTAAAGTGACCTGTGGCGCCCCCCTGTGGATGGATCTTGGTGGGGGTGCTTGGACCCCTTCTTGGGGTCTCCTCCAAGCCAGCCATGCC
Organism: Coregonus lavaretus; assembly: GCF_964263955.1. Classification (NCBI taxonomy): domain Eukaryota; kingdom Metazoa; phylum Chordata; class Actinopteri; order Salmoniformes; family Salmonidae; genus Coregonus; species Coregonus lavaretus. Next base: position 14,980 of record NW_028157916.1, on the reverse strand, counting down.
GACCATGGGCACCCAAAACCCCCATGTGTGAGTGAACAGCCTCCCCAGTGTACCCATAGTGAAATCAGGCTTAAAGTGACCTGTGGCGCCCCCCTGTGGATGGATCTTGGTGGGGGTGCTTGGACCCCTTCTTGGGGTCTCCCCCAAGCCAGCCATGCCGACCAAGGGCACCCAAAACCCCCATGTGTGAGTGAACAGCCTCCCCAGTGTCCCCCCAGTGAAATCAGGCCTAAAGTGACCTGTGGCGCCCCCCTGTGGATGGATTCGGCTGTGGGTGCTTGGACCCCTTCTTGGGGTCTCCCCCAAGCCAGCCATGCCGACCAAGGGCACCCAAAACCCCCATGTGTGAGTGAACAGCCTCCCCTGGGTCCCCATAGTGAAATCCGGCCTAAAGTGACCTGTGGCGCCCCCCTGTGGATGGATCCGGCTGTGGGGTCTTGGACCCCTTCTTGGGGTCCCCCCCAAGCCATCCATGCCGGCCATGGGCACCCAAAACCCCCATGTGTGAGTGAACAGCCTCCCCTGGGTACCCATAGTGAAATCAGGCTTAAAGTGACCTGTGGCGCCCCCCTGTGGATGGATCTTGGTGGGGGTGCTTGGACCCCTTCTTGGGGTCTCCTCCAAGCCAGCCATGCCGACCATGGGCACCCAAAACCCCCATGTGTGAGTGAACAGCCTCCCCAGTGTACCCATAGTGAAATCAGGCTTAAAGTGACCTGTGGCGCCCCCCTGTGGATGGATCTTGGTGGGGGTGCTTGGACCCCTTCTTGGGGTCTCCCCCAAGCCAGCCATGCCGACCAAGGGCACCCAAAACCCCCATGTGTGAGTGAACAGCCTCCCCAGTGTCCCCCCAGTGAAATCAGGCCTAAAGTGACCTGTGGCGCCCCCCTGTGGATGGATTCGGCTGTGGGTGCTTGGACCCCTTCTTGGGGTCTCCCCCAAGCCAGCCATGCCGACCAAGGGCACCCAAAACCCCCATGTGTGAGTGAACAGCCTCCCCTGGGTACCCATAGTGAAATCAGGCTTAAAGTGACCTGTGGCGCCCCCCTGTGGATGGATCCGGGTGTGGGGTCTTGGACCCCCCCTTGGGGTCACCCCCAAGCCGGCCAAGGGCACCCAAAACCCCCATGTGTGAGGTAAGAGCCTCCCCTGGTTCTCCTAGTGTCCGCCGGCGGTTTACCATATGGGGGTGTCTGACCACCACCCCAATCCGAGAAAAGTGCATCAAAATCGGCCTCCGTGAGCCAGGAGTCGGTCCCTGGTTCTCATAGTGTCAACCGGATGATTTCCATATGGGGGTGTCTGACCACCACCCCAATCCGAGAAAAGTGCAACAAAATCGGCCTCCGTGAGCCAGGAGTCGGTCCCTGGTTCTCCTGGTGTCCGCCGGCGGTTATCCATATGGGGGTGTCTGACCACCACCCCAATCCGAGAAAAGTGCATCAAAATCGGCCTCCGTGAGCCAGGAGTCGGTCCCTGGTTCTCATAGTGTCAACCGGATGGTTTCCATATGGGGGTGTCTGACCACCAACCCAATCCGAGAAAAGTGCATCAAAATCGGCCTTCCGGGAGCCAGGAGTCGGTCCCTGGTTCTCCTGTTGTCAACCGGATGATTTCCATATGGGGGTGTCTGACCACCAACCCAATCCGAGAAAAGTGCATCAAAATCGGCCTTCCGGGAGCCAGGAGTCGGTCCCTGGTTCTCCTGGTGTCAACCGGATGGTTTCCATATGGGGGTGTCTGACCACCAACCCAATCCGAGAAAAGTGCATCAAAATCGGCCTTCCGGGAGCCAGGAGTCGGTCCCTGGTTCTCCTGGTGTCAACCGGATGGTTTCCATATGGGGGTGTCTGACCACCAACCCAATCCGAGAAAAGTGCATCAAAATCGGCCTTCCGGGAGCCAGGAGTCGGTCCCTGGTTCTCCTGGTGTCAACCGGATGGTTTCCATATGGGGGTGTCTGACCACCAACCCAATCCGAGAAAAGTGCATCAAAATCGGCCTTCCGGGAGCCAGGAGTCGGTCCCTGGTTCTCATAGTGTCAACCGGATGATTTCCATATGGGGGTGTCTGACCACCAACCCAATCCGAGAAAAGTGCATCAAAATCGGCCTTCCGGGAGCCAGGAGTCGGTCCCTGGTTCTCCTGGTGTCAACCGGATGGTTTCCATATGGGGGTGTCTGACCACCAACCCAATCCGAGAAAAGTGCATCAAAATCGGCCTTCCGGGAGCCAGGAGTCGGTCCCTGGTTCTCATAGTGTCAACCGGATGATTTCCATATGGGGGTGTCTGACCACCAACCCAATCCGAGAAAAGTGCATCAAAATCGGCCTTCCGGGAGCCAGGAGTCGGTCCCTGGTTCTCATAGTGTCAACCGGATGGTTTCCATATGGGGGTGTCTGACCACCAACCCAATCCGAGAAAAGTGCATCAAAATCGGCCTTCCGGGAGCCAGGAGTCGGTCCCTGGTTCTCATAGT
>NW_028157917.1:0-63084 GCF_964263955.1 Coregonus lavaretus | reverse complement strand
TGTCCCCTCTCTCTCTCTCTCTCTCCTCTCTCTCTCTCTCTCTCTCTCTCTCTCCTCTCTCTCTCTCTCTCTCTCTCTCTCTCTCTCTCTCTCTTCTCTCTCTCTCTCTCTCTCTCTCTCTCTCTCTCTCTCTCTCTCTCTCTCTCTGTCTCTCTCTCTGTCTCTCTCTCTCTCTCTCTCTCTCTCTCTCTCTCTCTCTCTCTCTCTCATATCAAACCGTATAGAAAGCAGACAACCTCAATATGGTTCCATTCCTGTAGTTATCAGGACACATGGGGTGTGGAACTATTATATCCTTTCTAAGTTTGAACTTGTCCACTTCCCTTCATGGATTTAAAAGGAAATGACTGGTATATGTAAACTCCCTCTACCCCATGCCAACACCAATCCAATGCTGTACAATTAATTCCATAGCTTAACATGGGAAATGCTCACTGCCTCCCATAAGAGTCATTGAAGCGTTGGATGAGATAGGCCCCTGCCTTCACCAGGGGATATTTGTTGGACCCGTCACAACAGGTGATGAGGGCCTCATCCTCCAGCTGCACAAAGAAAGCCAGGGACTGCCTTGTGCTCCAGGTCTCCAGCAGGGGGCAGCAAAACCCTATAGACCTGAAAGGGAAAGAGGAGTAAAAACCTAAGGTGAATTTACATTGATGTTTCCATAGAGACATGAGTCGTATTCACTAGGCACCAAACTGAAGATAATTAGCTGAAAGTCATCATTAACACTATACTGAGTGTAGCCTATGGATATAATATATTATCATATAATATAATACAATGATCTATGACATCATTCAGTAATTGAGTCATGTAGGGGATGGATGATCTTTGACATCGTTCAGTAATTGAGTCATGTAGGGGATGGATGATCTTGGACATCGTTCAGTAATTGAGTCATGTAGGGGATGGATGATCTTGGACATCGTTCATTAATTGAGTCATGTAGGGGATGGATGATCTTGGACATTGTTCAGTAATTGAGCCATGTAGGGGATGGATGATCTTTGACATCGTTCAGTTCTTGCTCTGACGGGTCTGAGTTTGTGTGAGGGGCGTGTTTTTCTTTCAGAGGTTGTGATGATTGGTTGTGGTAGGAAGTTCCTGTTGTCAGACTGGAGGAGATGATGGTCAAACTGGAGGCAGACTGTTGGGTTCTTCTCTCAATCAGGGGTCAGAGGTTGAGGGTTCAGTGTGCTGATGCATAGCTGCTGTATCATGTGTGACTTTATACATCTCAATTTGATTGAAATTCCAGCCTGTAAACTCAGTGTCATTTTCCCCTTAATGGCCCCATACAGACTCCGGTTGTACCACTGATATACAAAGCATTTGACACAACGGCCAAACAACTGTTGTGTTAAATGTGTTGTACAACCTGAGAGGGTATGTGGACAATATGTGTTTGTTTTCAGGTTGAAGTTGCCCTCCATCCAGCCGCCCTCAAGAGTAGGAGTGAGGAGAATTCTATCAACTCATGTGTTTACAGACATGTGACTTCAGTATGATCCTATGAACCAATCTGAAGTCAGATGTGTCTTCTACATAAAACATTACATTTCATTGATAGGACCATGGGAAAGGTGTGTTCCCATAAACCATGTTATAAACTGATTGTCCTCATAAACCATATTAACAAGTATCTGTGTGTCTGTGTGTGTGTGTGTGTGTGTGGTGTGTGTGTGTGTGTGTGTGTGTGTGTGTGTGTGTGTGTGTGTGTGTGTGTGTGTGTGTGTGAGAACAGTTAATGTACTATATGAAAAAGTACCTGATTAAATAAAAACACATTTTATGAAACCCTTGACTAAGACTGTTGAATCCCTCCCTGATAGTCAAAATATCATGAGAGAAACATATTGTTCCTTCACAGACCGACTGCTTTGTGAGGTTCAACCAACCTTTTGTTGGTGTCTTCATATTCTCAGAAAAGGGGGACATTGGTGAATCTGAATAGATAAGGCCTAAAAAAATACTAACTCTATATGCTGTGGTCTACATCCTGGGGTTTACCCAGGACATCCTCCAGTATTACTACCATCGCCACAGCAGCTAGATAACTGTGGTCTACATCCTGGGGTTTACCCAGGACATCCTCCAGTATTACTACCATCACCACAGCAGCCAGATAACTGTGGTCTACATCCTGGGGTTTACCCAGGACATCCTCCAGTATTACTACCATCACCACAGCAGCTAGATAACTGTGGTCTACATCCTGGGGTTTACCCAGGACATCCTCCAGTATTACTACCATCACCACAGCAGCTAGATAACTGTGGTCTACATCCTGGGGTTTACCCAGGACATCCTCCAGTATTACTACCATCACCACAGTAGCCAGATAACTGTGGTCTACATCCTGGGGTTTACCCAGGACATCCTCCAGTATTACTACCATCACCACAGCAGCTAGATAACTGTGGTCTACATCCTGGGGTTTACCCAGGACATCCTCCAGTATTACTACCATCACCACAGCAGCTAGATAACTGTGGTCTACATCCTGGGGTTTACCCAGGACATCCTCCAGTATTACTACCATCACCACAGCAGCTAGATAACTGTGGTCTACATCCTGGGGTTTACCCAGGACATCCTCCAGTATTACTACCATCACCACAGCAGCTAGATAACTGTGGTCTACATCCTGGGGTTTACCCAGGACATCCTCCAGTATTACTACCATCACCACAGCAGCTAGATAACTGTGGTCTACATCCTGGGGTTTACCCAGGACATCCTCCAGTATTACTACCATCACCACAGCAGCTAGATAACTGTGGTCTACATCCTGGGTATCCTGCCTATGCAAAGTACTCTGGTCAGATGAGACTAAAATTGAACTTTTTGGCCATGAAGGAAAACACAATGTCTGGCGCAAACCCAACACCTCTCATCACCCCGAGAACACCATCCGTTTTTCATCGGCAGGGACTGGGAAACTGGTCAGAATTGAAGTTTTGATGGATGGCGCTAAATACAGGGAAATTCTTGAGGGAAACCTGTTTCAGTCTTCCAGAGATTTGAGACTAGGACGGAGGTTCACCTTCCAGCAGGAAAATGACCCTAAGCATACTGCTAAAGCAACACTTGAGTGGTTTAAGGGGAAGCATTTAAATGTCTTGGAATGGCCTAGTCAAAGCCCAGACCTCAATCCAATTGAGAATCTGTGGTATGACTTAAAGATTGCTGTACACCAGCGGAACCCATCTAACTTGAAGGAGCTGGAGCAGTTTTGCCTTGAAGAATGGGCAACAATCCCAGTGGCTAGATGTGCCAAATTTATAGAGACATACCCTAGGAAACTTGCAGCTGTAATTGCTGCAAAAGGTGGCTCTACAAAGTATTGACTTTGGGGGGGTGAATAGTTATGCACGCTCAAGTGTTGTGTTTATTTGTCTTATTTCTTGTTTGTTTCACAAAAAAAATGATTTTGCATCTTCAAAGTGGTAGGCATGTTGTGTAAATCAAATGATACAAACCCACAAAAACTCAATTTTAATTCCAGGTTGTAAGGCAACAAAATAGGAAAAATGCCAAGGGGGTTGAACACTTTCGCAAGCCACTGTATAGCATGTGTCAAAGAAGTCAAGTTGGGAATCACTATGTAAAATTCTGCAAACATCTTTAATCCATCATGTGACACCTGTCCTTGTTCTCATCACATAAAGGGCTGTGAAAACAATGAACACAATATATTTTGGGATGTAAACCAGAAATATGAATCACTGATGATCCATACTGTTCTGATCTAATGAGATGGATGTAGGGTCTTCTGGGCCTTTCCCAGTCATGGAGGACAGAAACATGCAGCTGTGCACCTCACTGAAGACCACTACTGAATTGGGGGTAGGGAGGATATTGTGTCAGTAAATACATTTATGACAGGTTAGGGTTAGGCAGGATATTCCATGTCAGACTCAAACGTTACTAGTTCTAGTGAGGCAGAACTATCATAGTTTTAGTAAGTGAGACAGTTGTTTTGCTATTCCACTACTTGTCATCCTGATGGGTAGTGCTGGGAGCCATTGACCTGTGTGTTCCTCAGGCAGCAGCAGGTGTCTTCTACAGGGGCTGGGTAGGGTGGTCTGGCTGGGAGCCTCTTCTACAGGGCTGGGTAGGGTGGTCTGGCTGGGAGCCTCTTCTACAGGGGCTGGGTAGGGTGATCTGGCTGGGAGCCTCTTCTACAGGGCTGGGTAGGGTGATCTGGCTGGGAGCCTCTTCTACAGGGCTGGGTAGGGTGGTCTGGCTGGGAGCCTCTTCTACAGGGCTGGGTAGGGTGGTCTGGCTGGGAGCCTCTTCTACAGGGGCTGGGTAGGGTGATCTGGCTGGGAGCCTCTTCTACAGGGCTGGGTAGGGTGGTCTGGCTGGGAGCCTCTTCTACAGGGCTGGGTAGGGCGGTCTGGCTGGGAGCCTCTTCTACAGGGCTGGGTAGGGTGGTCTGGCTGGGAGCCTCTTCTACAGGGCTGGGTAGGGTGGTCTGGCTGGGAGCCTCTTCTACAGGGCTGGGTAGGGTGGTCTGGCTGGGAGCCTCTTCTACAGGGCTGGGTAGGGTGGTCTGGCTGGGAGCCTCTTCTACAGGGCTGGGTAGGGTGGTCTGGCTGGGAGCCTCTTCTACAGGGCTGGGTAGGGTGGTCTGGCTGGCTGGGAGCCTCTTCTACAGGGCTGGGTAGGGTGGTCTGGCTGGGAGCCTCTTCTACAGGGCTGGGTAGGATGGTCTGGCTGGGAGCCTCTTCTACAGGGCTGGGTAGGGTGGTCTGGCTGGCTGGGAGCCTCTTCTACAGGGGCTGGGTAGGGTGGTCTGGCTGGGAGCCTCTTCTACAGGGGCTGGGCAGGGTGATCTGGCTGGGAGCCTCTTCTACAGGGGCTGGGTAGGGTGATCTGGCTGGGAGCCTCTTCTACAGGGCTGGGTAGGGTGGTCTGGCTGGGAGCCTCTTCTATAGGGGCTGGGTAGGGTGATCTGGCTGGGAGCCTCTTCTACAGGGGCTGGGTAGGGTGATCTGGCTGGGAGCCTCTTCTACAGGGCTGGGTAGGGTGGTCTGGCTGGGAGCCTCTTCTACAGGGGCTGGGTAGGGTGATCTGGCTGGGAGCCTCTTCTACAGGGCTGGGTAGGGTGGTCTGGCTGGGAGCCTCTTCTATAGGGGCTGGGTAGGGTGATCTGGCTGGGAGCCTCTTCTACAGGGGCTGGGTAGGGTGATCTGGCTGGGAGCCTCTTCTACAGGGCTGGGTAGGGTGGTCTGGCTGGGAGCCTCTTCTACAGGGGCTGGGTAGGGTGGTCTGGCTGGGAGCCTCCTGACTGGTCCCCAGCTGGAGACGCTTCGTGACGGACCACCATTGTGGCATTAAGCGCTTGCTGCAGGACCAAACACATTTCCATCAGAGACTTACGCATTTATAAATGATTCATTAACCATTAATAAACTAATTATAAACCCTTTATAAACTTCTTGTAAAGAGACCCTTATTGTAAAAGGCCATTTTGCACCATAAAGCTCCCAAAATGTTCCATGAAGGTATAACAGCTGACAGCAGCATAGGACAGTAAGAGTAACCCACCCTCCATTTGCTCTTGGCAAAGTTCTTCTTGATCTGGGCGCTGACAGACTCATGGATGTTCTCATCCAGGGCTGTGTCTCCATCAATCCTGGGGGAGGGAGAGACATGAGGGCCAGGCTCTGTTGGGGGCACAACAATATGTACCAGAAGGTGTGTGTGTGTATGCGTGTGCATGCACTGTACCAGGACTGCTGAAGAGCCTGGTCACATGTGTAGTTACATATCGTGATATTCTTTTTCATATAAATTATATATATATCACATCGTGTCATTTTGACAATATCGCAATATTATATTTGTGCTAGATGGCTGTACCTGAACCAAAACTCCAGTATTGTTCCTTCATAGTTTGTTCTCCATCATCTTTTTAAACAGGGAGCCAATTTGTTTTCAGCACTTTTATTTCCATGACTGATCAAAACTTGTTTAATCAAGGCTCTCTCTTGTCCCTCTGCAGCAGACATATGGTGAGCAATATGTTTGGAACATCGAATCACAATAAAAATGAGAGAATGAGAATCGCAAAACATATCATATCGGTACCTAAGTATCGTGATAATATCGCATCATGAAGTCCCTGGCAATTCCCAGCCCTAACCAGGAGTGGACAATCTTAGGCCCATTTACGACTAGTCCATAATGTAATAACTGACAATGATGTAATAGCTTTTCCATTTCTAATGTAATAACCAGTCTCCTGGCCCCTAGCGATAGACAGAGAAAGAAAGAGAGAGAGAGAGAGAAAGAGAGATAGCGTGATGGAGACAGATAGAAGGGGTAGTACCCATGACTCTATGGTCTACACCAGTCTCCTGGCCAGCATCACAGTGAGGTGATAGTCCATCAGACGGAAGTTCTGCAGAGACATGAGACAACATAAACACACTGAAGGAATGAGTGTGTGTGTGCTCAGCAGAGAGGTAGAGACAGCAGGATGACTATAGGGTTACCACCACACACTCCTGTATATATTAATGTACTGTGTGTCTGTACTACAACCCACCAGAGAGGTAGAGACAGCAGGATGACTATAGGGTCCTTTTAGATGTTGATGTACAGGTTCCGCTGTGATGAGGGCCGAGAGAGACACACTGTTACTGCTCCTAGACAGAATGGACTACAGGTAGTGGGTTAGCATGTGTTACTGCTCCTAGACAGAGGGGACTACAGGTAGTGTTCACCCTAGCAATCTTATTAGGATAAAGACCTCCTCCATTCCTGCCATTATTGAAAGAGATCGTGATACCTCACATCTCAAAATAGGGTTACTTAATGTTAGATCCCTCACTTCAAAGGCAGTCATAGTCAATGAACTAATCACTGATCATAATCTTGATGTGATTGGCCTGACTGAAACATGGCTTAAGCCTGATGAATTTGCTGTGTTAAATGAGGCCTCACCTCCTGGTTACACTAGTGACCATATTCCCCGTGCATCCCGCAAAGGCGGAGGTGTTGCTAACATTTACGATAGCAAATTTCAATTTACAAAAAAAAAAAAATGGCGTTTTCATCTTTTGAGCTTCTAGTCATGAAATCTATGCAGCCTACTCAATCACTTTTTATAGCTACTGTTTACAGGCCTCCTGGGCCATATACAGCGTTCCTCTCTGAGTTTCCTGAATTCCTATCAGACCTTGTAGTCATAGCAGATCATATTCTAATTTTTGGTGATTTTAATATTCACATGGAGAAGTCCACAGACCCACTCCAAAAGTCTTTCGGAGCCATTATCGACTCAGTGGGTTTTGTCCAACATGTCTCTGGACCTACTCACTGCCACAGTCATACTCTGGACCTAGTTTTGTCCCATGGAATAAATGTTGTAGATCTTAATGTTTTTCCACAAAATCCTGGACTATCGGACCACCATTTTATTACATTTGCAATCGCAACAAATAATCTGCTCAGACCCCAACCAAGGAGCATCAAAAGTCGTGCTATAAATTCTCAAACAACACAAAAATTCATTGATGCCCTTCCAGACTCCTTCTGCCTACCCAAGGACGTCAGAGGACAAAAATCAGTTAACCACTTAACTGAGGAACTCAATTTAACCTTGCGCAATACCCTAGATGCAGTTGCACCCCTAAAAACGAAAAACATTTGTCATAAGAAACTAGCTCCCTGGTATACAGAAAATACCCGAGCTTTGAAGCAAGCTTCCAGGAAATTGGAACGGAAATGGCGCCACACCAAACTGGAAGTCTTCCGACTAGCTTGGAAAGACAGTACCGTGCAGTACCGAAGAGCCCTCACTGCTGCTCGATCATCCTACTTTTCCAACTTAATTGAGGAAAATAAGAACAATCCAAAATTTCTTTTTGATACTGTTGCAAAGCTAACTAAAAAGCAGCATTCCCCAAGAGAGGATGGCTTTCACTTCAGCAGTGATAAATTCATGAACTTCTTTGAGGAAAAGATCATGACCATTAGAAAGCAAATTACGGACTCCTCTCTGAATCTGCGTATTCCTCCAGGGCTTAGCTGTCCTGGATCTGCACAGCTCTGCGAGGGCCTGGGATCGGGAGAGACACTTAAGTGTTTTAGTACTATATCTCTTGACACAATGATGAAAATAATCATGGCCTCTAAACCTTCAAGCTGCATACTGGATCCTATTCCTACTAAACTGCTGAAGGAGCTGCTTCCTGTGCTTGGCCCTCCTATGTTGAACATAATAAACAGCTCTCTATCCACCGGATGTGTACCAAACTCACTAAAAGTGGCAGTGATAAAGCCTCTCTTGAAAAAGCCAAACCTTGACCCGGAAAATATAAAAAACTATCGGCCTATATCGAATCTTCCATTCCTCTCAAAAATTTTAGAAAAAGCTGTTGCGCAGCAACTCACTGCCTTTCTGAAGACAAACAATGTATACGAAATGCTTCAGTCTGGTTTTAGACCCCATCATAGCACTGAGACTGCACATGTGAAGGTGGTAAATGACCTTTTAATGGCGTCAGACCGAGGCTCTGCATCTGTCCTCGTGCTACTAGACCTTAGTGCTGCCTTTGACACCCTCGATCACCACATTCTTTTGGAGAGACTGGAAACCCAAATTGGTCTACACGGACAAGTTCTGGCCTGGTTTAGATCCTACCTGTCGGAAAGATATCAGTTTGTCTCTGTGAATGGTCTGTCCTCCGACAAATCAACTGTACATTTCGGTGTTCCTCAAGGTTCCGTTTTAGGACCACTATTGTTTTCACTATATATTTTACCTCTTGGGGATGTTATTCGAAAACATAATGTTAACTTTCACTGCTATGCGGATGACACACAGCTGTACATTTCAATGAAACATGGTGAAGCCCCAAAATTGCCCTCGCTAGAAGCCTGTGTTTCAGACATAAGGAAGTGGATGGCTGAAAACTTTTTACTTTTAAACTCGGACAAAACAGAGATGCTTGTTCTAGGTCCCAAGAAACAAAGAGATCTTCTGTTAAATCTGACAATTCATCTTGATGGTTGTAAAGTCGTCTCAAATAAAACTGTGAAGGACCTCGGCGTTACTCTTGACCCTGATCTCTCTTTTGACGAACATATCAAGACTGTTTCAAGGACAGCTTTTTTCCATCTACGTAACATTGCAAAAATCAGAAATTTTCTGTCCAAAAATGATGCAGAAAAATTAATCCATGCATTTGTTACTTCTAGGTTAGACTACTGCAATGCTCTATTTTCCGGCTACCCGGATAAAGCACTAAATAAACTTCAGTTAGTGCTAAATACGGCTGCTAGAATCCTGACTAGAACCAAGAAATTTGATCATATTACTCCAGTGCTAGCTTCCCTACACTGGCTTCCTGTTAAGGCAAGGGCTGGTTTCAAGGTTTTACTGTTAACCTATAAAGCGTTACATGGGCTTGCTCCTACCTATCTTTCCGAGTTGGTCCTGCCGTACATACCAATACGTACGCTACGGTCACAAGACGCAGGCCTCCTAATTGTCCCTAGAATTTCTAAGCAAACAGCGGGAGGCAGGGCTTTCTCCTATAGATCTCCATTTTTATGGAACAGTCTGCCTACCCATGTGAGAGACGCAGACTCGGTCTCAACCTTTAAGTCTTTACTGAAGACTTATCTCTTCAGTAGGTCATATGATTGAGTGTAGTCTGGCCCAGGAGTGTGAAGGTGAACGGAAAGGCTGGAGCAACGAACAGCCCTTGCTGTCTCTGCCGGGCCGGTTCCCCTCTCCACTGGGGTTCTCTGCCTCTAACCCTGTTGCAGGGGCTGAGTCACTGGCTTGCTGGTGCTCTTTCATGCCGTCCCTGGGAGGGGTGCGTCACTTGAGTGGGTTGAGTTACTGACGTGATCTTCCTGTCTGGGTTGGCGCCCCCCCCCTTGGTTTGTGCTGTGGTGGAGACCTCTGTGGGCTATACTCGGCCTTGTCTCAGGATTGTAAGTTGGTGGTTGGGGATATCCCTCTAGTGGTGCGGGGGCTGTGCTTTGGCGGAGTGGGTGGGGTTATATCCTTCCTGTTTGGCCCTGTCCGGGGGTTTCTTCGGATGGGGCCACAGTGTCTCCGGACCGCTCCTGTCTCAGCCTCCAGTATTTATGCTGCAGTAGTTTATGTGTCGGGGGGCTGGGGTTAGTTGGTTATACCTGGAGTACTTCTCCTGTCTTATCCAGTGTCCTGTGTGAATTTAAGTATGCTCTCTCTAATTCTCTCGTTCTCTCTTTCTCTCTGAGAACCTGAGCCCTAGGACCATACGTCAGGACTACCGGGCATGATGACACCTTGCTGTCCCCAGTCCGCCTGGCCTTGCTGCTATTCCAGTTTCAACTGTTCTGCCTGCGGCTACGAAACCCCTACCTGTCCCAGACCTGCTGTTTTCAACTCTTTAATGATCGGCTATGAAAAGCCAACTGAGAGACCTGAGCCCTAGGACCATACGTCGGGACTACCGGCTGTGGTGACTCCTTGCTGTCCCCAGTCCGCCTGGCCTTGCTGCTATTCCAGTTTCAACTGTTCTGCCTGCGGTTATGGAACCCCTACCTGTCCCAGACCTGCTGTTTTCAACTCTTAATGATCGGCTATGAAAAGCCAACTGAGATTTATTCCTGATTATTATTTGACCATGCTTGTCACTTATGAACATTTTTGAACATCTTGGCATGGTTCTGTTATAATCTCCACCCGGCACAGCCAGAAGAGGACTGGCCACCCCTCATAGCCTGGTTCCTCTCTAGGTTTCTTCCTAGGTTTTCGCCTTTCTAGGGAGTTTTTCCTAGCCACCGTGCTTCTACACCTGCATTACTAGCTGTTTGGGGTTTTAGGCTGGGTTTCTGTACAGCACTTCGAGATATTAGCTGATGTAAGAAGGGCTATATAAAATAAAATTGATTGATTGATTGAGTGGGTTAGCGTGTGTTACTGCTCCTAGACAGAGGGGACTACAGGTAGTGGGTTAGCGTGTGTTACTGCTCCTAGACAGAGGGGACTACAGGTAGTGGGTTAGCGTGTGTTACTGCTCCTAGACAGAGGGGACTACAGGTAGTGGGTTAGCGTGTGTTACTGCTCCTAGACAGAGGGGACTACAGGTAGTGGGTTAGCGTGTGTTACTGCTCCTAGACAGAGGGGACTACAGGTAGTGGGTTAGCGTGTGTTACTGCTCCTAGACAGAGGGGACTACAGGTAGTGGGTTAGCGTGTGTTACTGCTCCTAGACAGAGGGGACTACAGGTAGTGGGTTAGCGTGTGTTACTGCTCCTAGACAGAGGGGACTACAGGTAGTGGGTTAGCGTGTGTTACTGCTCCTAGACAGACGGGACTACAGGTAGTGGGTTAGCGTGTGTTACTGCTCCTAGACAGAGGGGACTACAGGTAGTGGGTTAGCGTGTGTTACTGCTCCTAGACAGAGGGGACTACAGGTAGTGGGTTAGCGTGTGTTACTGCTCCTAGACAGAGGGGACTACAGGTAGTGGGTTAGCGTGTGTTACTGCTCCTAGACAGAGGGGACTACAGGTAGTGGGTTAGCGTGTGTTACTGCTCCTAGACAGAGGGGACTACAGGTAGTGGGTTAGCGTGTGTTACTGCTCCTAGACAGACGGGACTACAGGTAGTGGGTTAACGTGTGTTACTGCTCCTAGACAGAGGGGACTACAGGTAGTGGGTTAGCGTGTGTTACTGCTCCTAGACAGAGGGGACTACAGGTAGTGGGTTAGCGTGTGTTACTGCTCCTAGACAGAGGGGACTACAGGTAGTGGGTTAGCGTGTGTTACTGCTCCTAGACAGAGGGGACTACAGGTAGTGGGTTAGCATGTGTTACTGCTCCTAGACAGAGGGGACTACAGGTAGTGGGTTAGCGTGTGTTACTGCTCCTAGACAGGGGGGACTACAGGTAGTGGGTTAGCGTGTGTTACTGCTCCTAGACAGAGGGGACTACAGGTAGTGGGTTAGCGTGTGTTACTGCTCCTAGACAGAGGGGACTACAGGTAGTGGGTTAGCGTGTGTTACTGCTCCTAGACAGAGGGGACTACAGGTAGTGGGTTAGTGTGTGTTACTGCTCCTAGACAGAGGAGACTACAGGTAGTGGGTTAGCGTGTGTTACTGCTCCTAGACAGAGGGGACTACAGGTACATGTTTATTAAAATGATAAACACACGACAAACCAACGAAACGTGAAGTCCTAAGGCTGAACACTAAACAAGCCTTCACACGGAACAAGATCCCACAACTAACGCACGCCAACAGGCTGCCTAAGGATGATCCCCAATCAGAGACAACGAGCGACAGCTGTCTCTGACTGGGAATCACACCCGGCCAAACATAGAAATACAAAACCTAGACTGAAACATAGAAAACACAACATAGAATATTCACACCCAAGAATATACACATAGAAAAACGAACATAGAATATCCACATCCTGACTCAACATACAAGAGTCCCATGAGTCAGGGCGTGACACCCAGGCATGGCCTGGCACGGGCACCACCTCAACACCCACAGCCACTCCTCCACTGCAGCTTCCTCCTGCCTAGACCAGCACCCAGAGACCAGCACCACCTCACAGCCAGGACACTGGGGAAATAAGAACAGAAGACAACATGGTCAATACAACAATAACAACAACAGGCCACTACAGAGACGGACAGAGAAGAAGTCAATAAAGGACAGGGTAATGTTTAGAAGGCACAACACAGAAGAAAACCCAGTGAAACAGGAGGTAGAATACTATCTGAACTTGTGCAATATCAAATGCGTATTTCCCCTGTTTAACACATTAAATATGGGCCATTACCCGTCTATCGGGCTATCTGTAGCTAGCTAACGTTAGCTAACCAAGCTAGCTAGCTAGCTGATCGTTTTGTGAACAGAACTCGTGAGCAACGCTTTCAGAATTGCTTTTATATTTTATTTATAATGTTAGAAATTGCGTAATTTAAATCTGGTATTGGAATAAGAATCAAGAGATCATCAATCCAAGCTTAATTTATTATATGCAAAATGTATGTATGATAAGTATGAAGGTTCGTATATACGGGTCCGCTGAAATACCACGCAGGGCACTCAGAGAACTAATCCATTGTTTACAGGTTCTTTCTCAAATACTCTGACAGAGAGTTCCCACCTCTTCTGTTGGCCAATCAGAGTAAAGGACTGAGTGTGGTTTAGACTTTACTCAGCCAATCCGTTGGCGCACGGGTTAGTCCCAATCCCTTGGCGCTCCACCCCTTGGCGCTCCACCGTTCCCAGGCATAAGTTGCTATCATAATAACCTGTAGAGTCAGCACCCAAAAGACACCCTTCCAATCTGTACTCTATGTACCTACGTTCAAGGACGGTTTCACAGACAACAAAGAGAGAGTGTTCGTATCTGTAAGAAATACAAGTCTTATCTGTCCTACCCCCTAACGTTCCTTACATGAATCACAGCCTGTTATGTGAAACAATTTATATCAGTATAGTTCAAACCTATGCTCCTCATTAATGCATTCCTTCTAAGTTATTCATCACATACAGATCCAATTATGAGAAAAATAGAACCCAACAATCCCCCTTTTGACACCCTCTAGGGTGTCACTCATTAAAATACAATACAAACAAAAAGAATCACACTTTTATTACAATTATGATAATAAAAGGCCTTCAGTCCTTCCATCTACACCCAACTTGCAAACGGTTGGCTACCAGTCACCCAGGAACTTCAAACCTTCACATAAGGAAAGACAAACATTCACAATGGTTAGCTTGATTAATAAAGCATAAAACACAAACAGGGAAGTAAATTGTGGCCCCCTTTAGACACCCTCTAGGGTGTCACTCCTCCAAGTCTGGTAGGTCATATCCTTCATTCCTTAGGTCGGAGTCCGGGATTGGGCCGTATCTCACCATCTGTTTGGAAACCACCTTCTCCATCTCCTTTTCTCACCAACCCTCAGACACAGGGAATAAGACAACATCCACAAAGAACAAGTATACCCATAGAAGCTATAACTTCACCCAGAATAGTTACAACAATAGTTTTCCATTTACCAAATATGTTATCAAACCAACCGTTTATGGAGCTATCAATACCAGAGTTCTCAACCAGTTCATTCACCAGCGTGGTCACTCCCTGAAGCGCTTTGGTCACGGACCCGTCCGGTGCTGTGTTGTTGGAGATGAAAGTACAGCACAGAGATCCAAACAGAACACAAACCCCGTCCCGCTCAGCCAAAAGCATATCTAAAGCTATTCTATTCTGCCCTGTCATTAAGCTAGTTGCCGCTGTCTGCTCAGCTAATCCCTTTATTGCATCACGAGTGTGGTTTATAAATCTTTTGCTGGTTATATTAAATATAATGTATCCAATCTACATTTTTATTAATTGTTGACCACCAGAAAATACTTGATTCAAACCCAGCTGCGATCTGATTCCTAGCTTTGAATTGTTCTGGAACCCCTCGAGGTACTCCTATCCCATCAATATATATATCCTTTCATCAAAGGATCCCGGGAGGAGGTCCTACTTTCTATGTGACAACTCACCAGTCTCTGACACGTTTGATTGTTTGCGTATGTAGGTGAGTTCACAATCAGTTATCACCACACAACCATCAGATGTCAGCACGGGCCTGGTTTTGGTTCCTAAAATCCTCTGGCTGCTACAAAGAGGAGAGATTAGTCATGGTCTCTTTAGTTGTGATATTCTCTGTGTGGGAGCAGGAGCTAAGATGCCCTACCCTGTATCCTGTCTTATTAGTCCTAGAAAAACAATAAGAATCCCCTGTGACTTCAAACTGAGGCAACCTAGGTCGGGATGACTTTGTTATCGGGGGAAACAGATAGTGCAAGTTACCATAAGACTCCTTCACCACATTCCCAGGTGGCTTGAACAATTTAATAATGGAGGATAAACCTGACAGAGAGTCAAAGCCTGTCAAGGGGAACGGAGTAGTTGTTAACCTTGGTTTGGCTGTCCTACAGGCATAACAGTCCTCTTTAGACCGTATACTGAATCCATTCCAACCACAGGTTAAAATCTATTTACTCCGTCTCCATCTGTACTACTTCCTTCAGGTCTATAGTTTGCACTGTCTCACTACCTCCCTCAGAGAGGTTTACTCTATAGGGTGCCCCAGTTGAAGAGGATATCTCACTTGTCAGGTCTGTAATCTGTTTTAGCATAATTCAGACTTTCAGACAGTACCTACCCTTATATGGGTCGCACTGCCATTTTCTGATAATTCCCTACTTTCACAATACTACACCTGTCCCTAAACTGTGTATGGAGATTGACATATCCCCCCCCGCTTGGTATAAGCAACTACATAGTCCCAGGATTTACATGGTGACATACATATGGTGATGTCCTTCCCTAAAGTCCCTAGTACTTCCCCTTTCCCTACGTCTAGCTGTCTCCTATGCCTTATCAACTGGTGTTAGGTTAACTACTACTTCTGGCTGATCAGGAGGGTCTGTGTGTGTTAGGAATATGGCCCCCACAATCAGACAGCTACCTACCGTCGGGAGACCTGTGAATCCCCACCCTCGCCCTGAGAACATGTCAGACGCCAGAGGCCAACCCATTGCTTCACCTTCTATCGAACTCACACAGGGATGATCAGACAGGGTAAGGGAATCTTCGTTAAGGAGCCAACCCCCGAGCCCTAGTGGTGATCGGTTCTTTCTCCTAACTCTGTGTTTGTTTGTCAGGTGTAGCTGGGTTTACCTTTTTGCAGTGAGTGACATGCACCCAGATGGATCTCTCAGCTATTCTGCTGGCAAAGGCAGTACTTGGTAGGGCCCTTCCCGCCAGGCCTGCTTCAGTCTCCTGGTTAGATAGAGTGGGTCACCTTCTCCTTTAGTTCACCTGTGGGGCACAAAACCTCTGACATACAGGTGTGGTTAATAAACTATCATACATGTTTTTTTTGTTTTTTTAAAGTATTTTGTCCTCTCCTTCGTATATATTTAATATTTAATCCTACCATCTCCTACCATACCATCCATCCCCCATTTGACACATGATTCGCCCATGTGTCTATTACCACCTACCTAAACAATCACTTAGGTAATATTGGTAATTAATTATCCAATTGCCATCCCTCCACTCTCTCTTCTTTTATTTAATGGTTCAAATCAAATATATTATTACCAAATTATAATCTTCTTCACAATTTTCACAGTACTATAAATTACCCTCAACTTAGTAAAATAAACTATCTTAAAGTCCTCCTCTCATGCCTTTAGAATTTACTAGTGTGGATGATTAATTAACACCAGAAGGTTAAAACAGAGTTCAGAGGCAATTGAAATTATTCAATGAACTGTTCCATCCCATAGTATACCCAACATTACCATTATTCTAAATATTAATTCAAAATATTTCATAAATGTTAGTTATCCCAAGTGTCCATTAAGTCCTACAGTTATTATCAATTCATTCTCATAAGAAATCATATATACCCCAAACTCAGCCAAAACCTAAAAAACTCCATAAAATTCACTGTGTGTGCTCCTCTAAGACCTATCACCCTTGACCTGCTGAAAACCCCCCAAAATTTAAACAACAAGGCTTTATAAACATCATACTAGGTGTGTTGTTTTTTGTTTGAAAAACCCAATTTGTAAAATAACAACCACAAATAGCCAGGCCTCAGTTAATTTGGTAGCTCACTTTTATGACCTAACTACTGCCTAACTGAGATGAGCTAATCTCTTTCTCCTGGTTATAATCTAAAGATGGTAGTACACACAAAACATGATACAGATATCCCCAGTCTTAACCCATCAATAATTGTTTGTATCAATCTAATTCCTCATAACTAATCCATAAAACCACTCAAAATTCCTCGAGTATACAATGATTATTTAATTGATTACCCTAACTCTGCTACATGTGATCTCATCTCAAATGATCCATTATCAATTATTTGTTCAACCCCCTAGGAAAATCTGTCTCCCCTTCTATTGTTCCTGTCCCCCCTGTAAATGTACTATTTGAGTTTTTAGCCAATACAATCACGGTTACATCAAATGTTCCCTCATTTAATAGTATTTTCTTCCTAATATAACTTCCCTAAATGAGATTAAATTCCCTGCCTTCCTCTACTATCCTTATATCATTACTGGATCAATGATAATAATTGTAATAACTATTTCACATTAAATTGTGCCTTTTTTCTGATAATGTTATAATTGTAGCCTACTCCATCACTTTAGTTTAAAATATACATTTGTTTTATGTAACAATTCCAGAACCCACCACAGGCTGGCGCTATTCCCCCATCACAACAGCCAATGTCACTTGCATCCACGTAACCAAAATACATTATCGTTCTAAAATGTACCAAAAATTTATATTTTCCTGCTAACCCATTTCAGTTCGCTATTCAATTTATTTAACTGTTCTCTCTGATTATGCCCTAATTAATAAAACAAATACTTGCTATCGTTGATAAGCATACATTTAATGATGTTCCTACCATCTGAACTGTACTGTCTCTCACCCTCCCCTTGCTCCTTCGGGGAAAGCGCATGGTAACCTTATAACATATTTTCATAGACCTTTCTAAAATACTTCTATTTAAGCTATCTAATTCAACCTTTCACATTTCTCAATCCACATAGTAATCTAGGTATATAGCCCCACTGCGAAAGCTTTGTCTACTGTCCCTACCTGTGTTCGAACCAGGGACCTTTAAATACATCGCCAGTCACTCCACACCATCTACGATTCTCTCAAAGTAAATACTTTCACGTCGCACAACCAGCCACGTCATCACCCCCGTCTAGCCAGCCCTTCCATCTCAAACACCCTAGTAGCAAAAATAAAACACACTCTCTAACAGCGTTCTGCATTTACCTCTATCATCGGGTTTAAGAACTAACGTAACAACCTTAACCATTCTCTATTGCTGTAGTAACGTCTTGTTTGGTTCAGTTTATGTATTACGGAGTGTCCATAATACTATAATAATACATAATCGAATTCCCCTCATGCATACAGATTTCACCTTATGCCATTGAAATGCCAAATAAACCATAATAGTTCAATGGAGCCCCCTATTGGCTCTCCTCTACCTATACATTACTTCCATAACCACATTAGTTATGGTCCGATTAGCCATTAAACCTTATCACATGATCAAACAACGCCACAACCTTAAACTCATATGGGGCGGCAGGCAGGTTAGTGATCAATAGCGCCGCGCCAACAACCGAGAGGTCGCCGGTTCCAATCCCCGAGCCGACCAGGCGAAAAATCTGCCGATGTGCCCTCGAGCAAGGCACTCAACCCCTATCGCTCCTGCAAGTCGCTCTGGACAAGAGCGTCTGCCAAATTTCCAAAAGTGCAAATGTAAATATTCTCTACTTTCCCACCCATGACGTACGTCTACGATCGGGTGAGCAAGTTTAGAACATCCCTCGTCAGAAACCCACATGCACCTCTCAAATAATCACCCCGTGGTGTTCCCAGCCAACTCCCAGTCTATCATGGCTCCAAAAGCCACACTTTCGCTGTCTCCAGCCCCTCCCCTTGCAACTCTCTCTTCCTCTGGGAGTAGGCTCTTTTGAGGAGCTGTGTTAGTGTTTCCAATATTCTGTCGTTATTTAAAGTACTTTAATCTAGTTATTTAAATCAAATTATTCCCACCTAATTAGTTAAAGTTGGTGCATGTTTATATTTAAACGATAAACCGAATTATTTCAGTCTAATTGTTTAACCAGTATTCTGCAGGGTCAAACATCAAACATTACATCAAATAATCAACAAAAAAGCCTCAACCCAAGCACCTAAAACCAGAATTATGCTATGTCTAACACCAAACGGCACAGTTCAAACATATCAGCTCAAACGTTTCAGTTCAGTCACACAATTCATCACTTTAGCTTTATGTTCCCAATTGTTTTTAACGGGTTATATGGTTTAAGCAACCACAAACCCAACAGTTATCCCTAAATTATACAGTTTGGACAGCCACAGACGTTTTAATTCCCAATTAGTTTTCTATCAAGGTATACAGGTTTGTCATTCACACTCTCATGCATACAACAACACTCGCACTGTCTAACTTTTAAAGTACCCCCTATGAGCCTCTAGTCATAGCGTCGCACCGTCTAATCTATTTTAAAGTGCCTCCTATGAGCCTTCAGTCATAGCGTCGCACTGTCTAATCTATTTTAAAGTACCTCCTATGAGCCTTCAGTCATAGCTCGCACTGTCTAATCTATTTTAAAGTGCCTCCTACGAGTCTCTAGACATAACTCGCACTCCCATGGGTTTAACCATCACAATTATCAAACATTTGCATAGTATATTATGAAATCGAAATAGTATACTGTAATCGTTATTTATTGTACAATAGGGTTCACTTACATCAAACAGGTGTTTCACAAAATTAATTTGGATAAAGCCAATATGCAGAACTTTAGTTATTTAACAATGGGTGTCTGCTTACCTGTGTTTTTAGAAGCCCGGGCACTTTGTGAAACACACAGTTCGAAGACAGTGATGTCCAATAGGCTGGATGGATCCCAGCGAAGGTCCGCTACCAGATCACAGTCGGAGGTCACCAATTGTTAGAAATTGCGAAATTCAAATCTGGTATTGGAATAAGAATCAAGAGATCATCAATCCAAGCTTAATTTATTATATGCAAAATGTATGTATGATAAGTATGAAGGTTCGTATATACGGGTCCGCTGAAATACCACGCAGGGCACTCAGAGAACTAAACCATTGTTTACAGGTTCTTTCTCAAATACTCTGACAGAGAGTTCCCACCTCTTCTGTTGGCCAATCAGAGTAAAGGACTGAGTGTGGTTTAGACTTTACTCAGCCAATCCGTTGGCGCACGGGTTAGTCCCAACCCCTTGGCGCTCCACCCCTTGGCGCTCCACCGTTCCCAGGCATAAGTTGCTATCATAATAACCTGTAGAGTCAGCACCCAAAAGACACCCTTCCAATCTGTACTCTATGTACCTACGTTCAAGGACGGTTTCACAGACAACAAAGAGAGAGTGTTCGTATCTGTAAGAAATACAAGTCTTATCTGTCCTACCCCCTAACGTTCCTTACATGAATCACAGCCTGTTATGTGAAACAATTTATATCAGTATAGTTCAACCCTATGCTCCTCATTAATGCATTCCTTCTAAGTTATTCATCACATACAGATCCAATTATGAGAAAAATAGAACTCAACAATAAAATATATTATTTGTTGCAAACTGACTAAGTAGATATCTATTCAGCTATCTATCTATACCCATTTCTGATGATCCATTGATCTCATCCATGATGTCTTGAGGGCTGTGTCGCAAGCTAAATGCAAAAATATTTAAACAAATCCTTAGGACCAATGAGAGTAGAGCTACTGAGTTCAGATGTAACACACACATGTCCATATATGGCATTGCGTTGGCAGCCATATTGGATTTTCTATCTGGTGATGTCCCTGGAACTGGGATCAGAATGAGAATGAATGCAAAGCAGTGCGATAAAAATAACAACAACACAGAGTTACATATGTGATAAACAAAACTACAGTCAAAAACACAATAGAAAATCTATAAACAGTGTGGGCAAATGTAGTAAGTTATGGAGTTAAGGCAAAAAATAGGCTATAGTGCAAAATAATTACAATTTAGTATTGACACTGGAGAGATAGATGTGCAAAAGATGATGTGCAAATAGAGATACTGGGGTGCAAATGAGCAAAATAAATAACAATATGGGGATGAGGTAGTTGGGTGGGCTGTGTACAGGTGCAGTGATCGGTAAGCTGCTCTGACAACTGATGCTTAAAGTTAGTGAGGGAGATAAGAGTCTCCAGCTTCAGAGATTTTTGCAGTTCGTTCCAGTCATTGGCAGCAGAGAACTGGAATGAATGGCGGCCAGAGGTGTTGGCTTTGGGGATGACCAGTGAGATATACCTGCTGGAGCGCATACTACGGGTGGGTGTTGCTATGGTGACCAATGAGCTAAGATAAGGCGGGGATTTGCCTAGCAGTGATTTATAGATGACCTGGAGCCAGTGGGTTTGGCGACGAATATGTAGTGAGGGCCAGCCAACGAGAGTGTACAGGTCACAATGGTGGGTAGTATATGGGGCTTTGGTGACAAAACGGATGGCACTGTGATAGACTACATCCAATTTGCTGAGTAGAGTGTTGGAGGCTATTTTGTAAATGACATCGCCGAAGTCAAGGATCGGTAGGATAGTCAGTTTTACGAGGGAATTTTTGGCAGCATGAGTGAAGGAGGCTTTGTTGCGAAATAGGAAGCCGATTCTAGATTTAACTTTGGATTGGAGATGCTTAATGTGAGTCTGGAAGGAGAGTTTACGGTCTAACCAGACACCTAGGTATTTGTAGTTGTCCACATATTCTAAGTCAGACCCGCCGAGAGTAATGATTCTAGTCGGGCGGGCGGTTGCAAGCAGCGTTCGATTGAAGAGCATGCATTTAGTTTTACTAGCGTTGAAATCAAATCAAATCAAATTGTATTTGCCACATGCGCCGAATACAACAGGGGTAGACATTACAGTGAAATGCTTACTTACAAGCCCTTAACCAACAATGCAGTTTTTTAAAGAAAAATGTAAAATAAAAAAGTGTTAATTAATAAAATATAAAAGCTAAAAGCTAAAGAGCAGCAGTAAAATAAAATAACAGTAAGGAGGCTATATACAAGGTGGTACCGGTACAGAGTCAATGTGCGGGGGCACCGGCTAGTCGAGGTAATTGAGGTCATATGTACATGTGGGTAGAGTTAAAGTGACTATGCATAAATAGTAAACAGAGTAGCAGCAGCGTAAAAGAGGGGGATGGGGTGGGGGGGGGGGGGGGGCAGTGCAAATAGTCCGGGTAGCCATGATTAGCTGTTCAGGAGTCTTATGGCTTGGGGGTAGAAGCTGTTGAGAAGCCTTTTGGACCTAGACTTGGCGCTCCGGTACCGCTTGCCGTGCGATAGCAGAGAGAACAGTCTATGACTAGGGTGGCTTGAGTCTTTGACAATTTCTAGGGCCTTCCTCAGACACTCCCTGGTATAGAGGTCCTGGATGGCAGGAAGATTGGCCCCAGTGATGTACTGGGCCGTACACACTACCCTCTGTAGTGCCTTGCGGTCGGAGGCCGAGTAGTTGCCATACCAGGCGGTGATGCAACCAGTCAGGATGCTCTCGATGGTGCAGCTGTAGAACTTTTTGAGGATCTGAGGACCCATGCCAAATCTTTTCAGTCTCCTGACGGGGAATAGGTTTTGTCGTGCCCTCTTCATGACTGTCTTTGAGTGTTTGGACCATGATAGTTTGTTGGTGATGTGGACACCAAGGAACTTGAAGCTCTCAACCTGTTCCACTACAGCCCCGTCGATGAGAATGGGAGCGTGCTCAGTCCTCTTTTTTTTCCTGTAGTCCACAATCATCTCCTTTGTCTTGATCATGTTGAGGGAGAGGTTGTTATCCTGGCACCACACGACCAGGTCTCTGACCTCCTCCCTATAGGCTGTCTCATCGTTGTCGGTGATCAGGCCTACCACTGTTGTGTCGTCGGCAAACTTAATGATGGTGTTGGAGTCGTGCCTGGCCATGCAGTCATGGGTGAACAGGGAGTACAGGACGGGACTGAGCACGCACCTCTGAGGGGCCCCCGTGTTGAGGATCAGCATGGCAGATGTGTTGTTACCTACCCTTACCAGCTGGGGGCGGCCCATCAGGAAGTCCAGGATCCAGTTGCAGAGGGAGGTGTTTAGTCCCAGGAACCTTAGGTTAGTGATAAGCTTTGAGGGCACTATGGTGTTGAACGCTGAGCTGTAGTCAATGAATAGAATTCTCACGTAGGTGTTCCTCTTGTCCAGGTGGGAAAGGGCAGTGTGGAGTGCAATAGAGATTGCATCATCTGTGGATCTGTTGGGGTGGTATGCAAATTGGAGTGGGTCTAGGGTTTCTGGGATAATGGTGTTGATGTGAGCCATGACCAGCCTTTCAAAGCACTTCATACCTACAGATGTGAGTGCTACGGGTCGATAGTCATTTAGGCAGGTCATCTTAGTGTTCTTGGGCACAGGGACTATAGTGGTCTGCTTGAAACATGTTGGTATTATAGACTCAGTCAGGGACATGTTGAAAATGTCAGTGAAGACACTTGCCAGTTGGTCAGCACATGCTCGGAGTACTCGTCCTGGTAATCCGTCTGGCCCTGCGGCCTTGTGAATGTTGACCTGCTTAAAAGTCTTACTCACATCGGCTACGGAGAGCGTGATCACATAGTCATCCGGAGCAGTTGGAGGCTACGGAAGGAGGGTTGTATGGCATTGAAGCTCGTTTGGAGGTTTGTTAACACAGTGTCCAATGAAGGGCCAGATGTATACAAAATGGTGTCGTCTGCGTAGAGGTGGATCGGAGAGTCACCAGCAGCAAGAGCGACATCATTGATATACACAGAGAATAGAGTCGGCCCGAGAATTGAACCCTGTGGCACACCCACAGAGACTGCCAGAGGTCCAGACAACAGGCCCTCCGATTTGACACATTGAACTCTATCTGAGAAGTAGTTGGTGAACCAGGAGAGGCAGTCATTTGAGAAACCAAGGCTATAATTGAACTACAAAATTACAGGCACAACTCATATTTTACATTTCAAATCATACTTTACCTGCTTGTACACTTATGACATTAACTTACCTTCATAGTCCTGGTCTTCCTGACGGGCCCCAAGGTGGTGAAGGTCGGCAACAACACCTCTGTGGCATTTTGTATCGGAGGCCACGTCACCACTTAGGGGACGAGCAGCCCGCGCAGAGGAGTGGGAGAGCAGGAGATCTCATCTCAATGCACGATACTTGTATGGCGTCGGTTAACTTCAATAAAGAAGGACTTATGTTTTAAAGAACAGTTCTTTTCTTTAGTATTTCTTAGACAAGAAGATACAACATGGTACCAGGAGTGAAATAACTCGCCTTTGATTCATCCATCATCGAGTTTTGGTCGAAAATGCTGAACGGCGCATACACATACATCAACTAGCTAGCTAACTTGACTAACTTTAGCTAACTAGCCACTGGGCTAATGACACTGAGGTAAAAAATAACCACGCCGGAGCTAACGGAGCGTGCAGTGCATGTAGCTAGTCGTTTTGCAGTGCTAGCTGGCTAACGACATGGAGCAGCTAAAGCCTCCAACAGAACTGAAACTGAACGGCAACGTTGAAGAGCAATGGAAGCGGTTCAAGCAGCGTTTCACCCTCTATCTGACGGCGATAGGAGCGGCTGGAAAAGACGACGCACAGAAGGTCACACTGTTTCTCACAGTCTAGGACACCATTGATGTCTACAACAGCTTTCAGCTAATGGATGAAGAGCAAGCAGATTATGAACTGGTGTTAGCCAAATTTCTGTCTTTTTGTACTCCCAGAAGAAATGAGGTATGTTTTCAACAGTAGATGTCAGAATGAAACAGAGACTTGAGGAATTTATTATGGACATCAAACTGAAATGTCAGTTGTGTAATTTCGGTCAAATTGCAGACTCGTTGATACGAGAGCGAATTGTCATGGGGGTGAGAGACAAGCTAGAGGGGTGACTCAGAGTAGCATACGGTCAATGGACAGTGGTGGTCTTAGTGAAACAGTATGCAAAGTGGAGTATTTTAGCAAAGGAAGAGCTACGGCTAACTTCAAAGGACAGCAGCACACTTCAGGGAACCAGCGCTCCTGCAGCAGCTGTGGAGGAGAGCACAGACCTTGCCAGTGCCCAGCATATAGAAAAGAGTGTTACAACTGTGGCATGAAGAACCCCTTCTCACTCAAATGCAGGCAGCGGAGACAACAAAATACAGTACACTGTGTCAACGAGGACCAGGACAACAGTGGTGACAACGAGTACAGTGATGGGTCTTTTGGTGACCTCTTTGTGGGAACAGTCGCACTTGCAGGACCAGACGAGGACTGCTACCTACAAGACTAATGGAACTGATATTGTGTTCAAACTTGACACTGGAGCACAGGTCAACATTATTCCAGAGACTGAATTGTTACGGTTACAGGTAAAACCAGTGGTCTTCAGGGACATGCAGGTTGGTGCTGGAGGTAGATGATGAATCTCACAAGGTTCCGTTTGTCATAGTAAAGGGAGAAACAACACCCATCATTGGGTTAAAGTCATGTAACTTACTGGGTCTAGTGAAATGGGTTCATATGGTGAAATGACTCATGTTGAGGATGCATATGCTGATGTTTTTCAGGGAATAGGAAAACTCAAGGTGCAGTACAAAATGGAGTTAGATCAGCCAAATAGACCAGTGATCCATGCACCTAGAAAGGTACCATTATCACCAAGAGACTAGCTAAAAGCAGAGCTGCTGAGGCTAGAGTCCTTAGATATCCTAGACAAAGTAGAAGAGCCTACTGAATGGGTCCACTCACTAGTAATAGTTGAGAAGGAAGACGGCTCGCTCAGACTGTGTATTGATCCAAAAGAGCTAAACAAGCATGTAAAAAGGGAACCCTTTCAGCTGCCTACCAGAGGGGAGATATTCAGGGACATAGCAGGGGCTAAATACTTCTCAAAGCTAGACGCCTCTTCAGGGTTTTGGCAGATCAGTCTAGACAAGGAGAGTACAAGGCTTTGTACTTTCAATACTCCTTTTGGTAGCTAGTCATTTAAAAGGCTCCCGTTTGGTCTCACTTCAGCACCAGAAGTCTTTCACAGGACAGTCCAACAGATATCTGAGAGTGTGTCAGGCACCACAGTGTCCATTGATGATGTGCTAATATGGGCTCAGACTCTTGAAGAGCACAACACCAGGTTGAAAGCAGCACTTGATCTAGTCAGAGTGGCGCAGTGGTCGGGAGACCCATGGGGCGGCGCACAATTGGCCCAGCGTCGTCCAGGGTAGGGGAGGGAATGGCCGGCAGGGATGTAACTCAGTTGGTAGAGCATGGCGTTTGCAACCCCAGGGTTGTGGGTTCGATTCCCACAGGGGGACAGTATAAAAAAATAATAATAATGTATGCTCTCATTAACTGTAAGTCGCTCTGGATAAGGGCGTCTGCTAAATGACTAAAATGTAAAATAATGGGCTAAAGCTAAACGCAGACAAATGGGAATTCAGAAAGACAGAAATAACCTTCTTGGGTGAAAAACTAACATGTGAAGGTGTTCAGACAGACCAGAGCAAAGTGACCGCCATCAAGAACATGCCACTGCCTACCGATCAAGAGGACGTACAAAGGTTCTTAGGGATGGGTAACTTCGTGGGCTAATTTGTACCTAATCTGGCAACTCACACTAGTCAGATGAGAAGTCTACTGTGTAAAACTACAGAGTGGTGTTGGAACAGTAATCATCAGAAAGAGTTTTGAGGAGCTCAAGGCATTGTTCATGCATGCTCCAGTACTTTGGTTCTATGATAAAAAGCTCAAAACCTAAATCTCAGCAGATGAAAGTAATGATGGACTGTCGTTGCTCTTTGCTTATTTGAGCTCTTCTTGCCATAATATGGACTTGGTCTTTTACCAAATAGGGCTATCTTCTGTATACCACCCCTCCCTTGTCACAACACAACTGATTGGCTCAAACGCATTAAGAAGGAAAGAAATTCCACAAATTAACTTTTAAGAATGAACACCTGTTATTTGAAATGCATTCCAGGTGACTACCTCATGAAGCTGGTTGAGAGAATGCCAAGAGTGTGCAAATCTATCATCAAGGCAAAGGGTGGCTATTTGAAGAATCTCAAATATAAAATATATTTTGATTTGTTTAACACTTTTTGGGTTACTACATGATTCCATATGTGTTATTTCATAGTTTTGATGTCTTCACTGTTATTCTACAATGTAGAAAATAGTACAAATAAAGAAAAACCCTTGAATGAGTAGGTGTTCTAAAACTGCCTTATTGCTATTAACGTACCAACGTAATTAGAGCAGTAAAATAAATGTTTTGTATACGGTCTGATATACCACGGCTGTCGGCCAATCAGCATTCAGGGCTTGAACTACCCAGTTTATAAATATATTTACACTCCAGACTCCTACATTGCTCGTCCTAATATTTATATATTTCTTAATTCCATTCCTTTACTTTTTAGATGTGTGTATTGTTAGTTATTACTGCACTGTTGGAGCCAGGAACACAAGCATTTCGCTACACCTGCAATAACATCTGATAAATATGTGTATGCAACCAATAATTTGATTTGATTTTTGAAAGTGTTACATCATTCTCAATCCGCATTGCGTTGTGCCTAAGAACAGCCCTTAGCTGTGGTATTGTATATTGGCCATAAACCACACCTCCTCAGGCCTTATTGCTTAAGTAGAACACATAAGTGTATTATAAGGCAATATAAAGGTCATTAAAATAATTATACATATGTACTTCATAGAAACTGTTATCCTTTATATATTCTAACAACTCACATTTTAAGATTCATTATTTCATTTGTTCCATGTTAAGGACTGTAACCTAGGAACAAAACTATTTGTCTCCCTCTTCCTGTTGCATGCAGTTCCTCTCTCTCTTCCTCCATTCCTCTAACCCCTCCCTCCCTCCTTTTAACCCCACCCCTCTGGCAGAACCAGGAAGTCCCTCCCCTCCACAAACTCTCTTCTGAGGAAACGAAACTGATCTGAGTCTCTGTGTCGTCTGTCTGTGTGAGAGTGAACAACCGTCCAAATGGCTCAGCAGGGAGTTCTGCTGGACCAGGACCAGTTCTGTTGTTCTGTCTGTCTGGATCTACTGAAGGAGCCGGTCACTACTGCCTGTGGACACAGTTACTGTAGGAGCTGTATTGAGGGCTGCTGGGATCAGGATGTTCTGAAAGGGGTCTATAGCTGTCCTCAGTGCAGACAGACCTTCACTCCAAGACCTACTCTGAGGAAAAATAACATGTTGGCTGAGGTGGTGGAGAAACTGAAGAAGACAGGACTCCAGGCTGCTCCCCCTCCTGCTCTGTGCTATGCTGGACCTAGAGATGTGGCGTGTGATGTCTGCACTGGGACCAGAAAGCGGAAAGCCCTCATGTCCTGTCTGACGTGTTTGGCTTCTTACTGTGAGACTCACCACCAATCTCACTATGAATCTCCTGCTTTGAAGAAGCACAAGCTGGTTAAAGCCACCGCACAACTACAGGAGAAGATCTGCTCTGATCATGACAAACTGCTGGAGGTTTTCTGTCGTACCGATCAGCAGTGTATCTGTTATCAGTGTGTGATGGATGAACATAAAGGCCATGATACAGTGTTAGCTGCAGCAGAGAGGACTGAGAAA
Source organism: Coregonus lavaretus (assembly GCF_964263955.1). NCBI lineage: Eukaryota > Metazoa > Chordata > Actinopteri > Salmoniformes > Salmonidae > Coregonus > Coregonus lavaretus. Next base: position 34,814 of record NW_028157917.1, on the reverse strand, counting down.
CAGGTAAGACCAGAACTACTTGTTGGTGACTGTCTGATAAACAAATAATTAAAGATACAGTGCCTTGCAAAAGTATTCATCCCCCTTGGCGTTTTTCCTATGTTGTTGCATTACAACCTGTAATTTAAATGGATTTTTATTTGGATTTCATGTAATGGACATACACAAAATAGTCCAAATTGGTGAAGTGGAATGAAAAAAAATATAACTTGTTTCAAATAATTCTAAAAAATAAATAACGGAAAAGTGGTACGTGCATATGAATATGGCACCACATTAAACCTGCCAAGAGAGGGCCGCCCATCAAAACTCACGGACCAGGCAAGGTGGGCATTAATCAGAGAAGCAACAGAGACCAAATATAACCCTGAAGGAGCTGCAAAGTTCCACAGCAGATATTGGAGTATCCGTCCATAGGACCACTTTAAGCCGTACACTCCACAGAGCTGGGCTTTACGGAAGAGCGGCCAGAAAAAAGGCATTACCACACGTTTGGTGTTCGCTAAAAGGCATGTGGGAGACTCCCCAAACATATGAAAGAAGGTACTCTGGTCAGATGACACTCAAATTGAGCTTTTTGGCCATCAAGAAAAACGCTATGTCTGGCGCAAACCCAACACCTCTCATCACCCCGAGAACACCATCCCCACAGTGAAGCATGGTGGTGGCAGCATCATGCTGTGGGGATGTTTTTCATCAGCAGGGACTGGGAAACTGGTCAGAATTGAAGGAATGATGAATGGCGCTAAATACAGGGAAATTCTTGAGGGAAACCTGTTTCAGTCTTCCAGAGATTTGAGACTGGGACAGAGGTTCACCTTCCAGCAGGACAATGACCCTAAGCATACTGCTAAAGCAACACTCAAGCAACACTCAAGCAACACTCAATGGGGCGGCGCACAATTGGCCCAGCGTCGTCCAGGGTAGGGGAGGGAATGGCCGGCAGGGGATGTAGCTCAGTTGGTAGAGCATGGCGTTTGCAACGCCAGGGTTGTGGGTTCGATAAAAATAATGTATGCGCTAACTGTAAGTCGCTCTGGATAAGAGCGTCTGCTAAATGACTAAAATGTAAAATGTAAATTTAAGGGGAAACATTTAAATGTCTTGGAATGGCCTAGTCAAAGCCAAGACCTCAATCCAACGAAGGAGCTGGGGAAGTTTTGGGAAGTTTTGCCTTGAAGAATGGGCAAAAATCCCAGTCGCTAGATGTGCCAAGCTTATAGAGACATACCCCAAGAGACTTGCAGCTGTAATTGCTGCAAAAGGTGGCTCTACAAAGTATTAACTTTGGGAGGGTGAATAGTTATGCACGCTCAAGTTTTCTTTTTTTTGGTCTTATTTCTTGTTTGTTTCACACACAAAAATATTTTGCATCTTCAAAGTGTTAGGCATGTTGTGTAAATCAAATGATACAAACCCACAAAAAAAAACATTTTAATTCCAGGTTGTAAGGCAACAAAATAGGAAAAATGCCAAGGGGGATGAATACTTTCACAAGTACAGTAGGAACTAAGGCTGTTTGAATATGAGATCATTCAAGTGAAATCAATCCACGGCAGAACAAATATGAACACAAACCTTGAGTATATAGATATGTTAACCCAGAGTCTCCAAATGTATCACCATTTTCTAAAGTCAAACACCATTATCATTCGTTATCAAACATCATTATCATTCGTTATCAAACACCATTATCATTCGTTATCAAACACCCAATCAGCTCCCCTGTTTTGTGCACTGTTAAAACTATAATCATTCACATAACAACTTAATAATATAATTTCACACAGACACTTCCTCAACATATGAATCTCTATCTTCTATGGTCCCTATGTCACATTACTATACTATTGATCTACTGGACAAATAAAGCTTGATAGCTCATTGAAGAGTGATTCTCCACAGAGGCAGCTGGGGATGAGTCAGCAGAAGGTCCAGCAGAGATTCCAGGAGAGAGAGAAGGAGCTGAAGGAGCTCCATCAGGCTGTGGAGTGTCTCAAGGTGAGTATTGTTGACCAGAGGAGAGGCATCATTTCACTTCTCTCCTCCAGTCAGAGAGGGAGAGATGCCCCTATCCAATCCCACTGGCTCCACTGTTGGGAACAGGCTGTCTGGACCCCTTTCAGAGAATAGACTGCTTAATGTAACCGGTGGGATATGAACCCGGGTCTACTGAGGAGAGAAACCAACATCTTGACTGTTTCACCAAGAGGTCATTCCCCATTAGGCTGACACTGATTTTGACGTCGCAAGAGGGGTTACCTCATCACATAACCTTGAGTAACCATGAAAGACTCAAGTCCCCTATACATTAACATGGAGCTCTCTCTCTCTCTCAATTCAATTGAATTCAAAGGGCTTTATTGGCATGGGAAACATATGTTTACATTGCCACAGCAAGTGAAATAGATAATAAACAAAAGTGAAATAAACCACCAGAAATGAACAGTAAACATTACACTCACAAAAGTTTCAAAGGAATAGAGACTTTCAAATGTTATAACTCAAGTGCAAACAGAGTGAGTCAGACCGAGTTCTGGAGGTGAAATGGAAATGAATGAGGGAGAGTTAAGTGAGGTAGAATTTGTGGTGAAGAGCTCAGAACCAGAGCCTGGTATCAATGGACATGATAAAGAAGAATTGGGTGCAGCAGGAATTACATTTTTGGAGAAAGTGGATCCATACCTTTTGGTAGATCCATTTGCGGTTTCAGGGTGGGTGGGAAAGGAGTTGGGTGCAGTTGAATCAGTGAAGGTAACCTGTAGTGGACTTGTGATATTTGTTTGTGTTTCTTCTGACCAGAGGGAGTGGGCGCTCCGTGTCACGCAACTTGGGTCAAGATCTGTTTCTTGCTTTGCTCTTAGGAACAGGGCACCATTTAAAGGAGTGATTTCTGGGGTAGCGTTAAGTGTGGAGGTGGAGAAATTGAAGATGAAGATTCCTGGTGTTTGTGATTCCCGCCGTTTGGTGGGACGCAGACCCGGTGGTGAGCGTGGTGAAACATAGGAGTCAGTCCTTTTGAGTTTTGAGTCTTTACCAGAGAAAGTCATGTTATGATATATCAGTTATCTTGATTCAAGCTTTTGTGGCAAATCCATAAATTCAGGTGCAACGTTTATGGTCATTTCGCAGCAGTTTGTGGGAGGGAAATTCCAAGATGTTTTATGTGTGCGGAAGAGAATGGGATAAAGAATTGTTCTGGTGAATAAAGTGTGTGTCAACTGTTGGGATACCCATGTTGCTGGGGATCGGAAGTGTCCGGTGCGAGAGAGGCAGGTTGAGGTGGCTAGAGTCAGAGTAGTGCAGAAGGTGTCGTATGCTGAGGCAGTGAAGAAAGTAGAGGAGGATGGGTCAAGGGTGAGAGATCCTGAGAGGATCCCTGTGAGTAGTAGATCTGTGCCAGCACAGAGGGATAGGCCAACGAGTGATATATGCTTCAGTAAAGATAGCTTCTTAGCATTCATAGCAATGGTTATCAACTGTACCGCACAAATGGAACGTAAATCAAAGAAAAAAGATGTTGTGGTGGCAGCTGCAGAGAAGTATTTGGGCATACAAGATTAGACTTCAGAAGAGTTACAGGGTGTGTTGAGTGGTGGTGTCCCGTCCTCCCAGGCCGTTGGCATGGTGCAGGAGCAGATAGGGTCAAAGTAGTGGAATGGGGTAGTGGGTATTTAATGAGTGTAGGGTTAGTTGGAAGGTTTTTAATTAAATGTTCCTTTCCCCTTTTCCCATTTTGTATCACAAAGTAAAATAGATTATAGTCCAGTTGGGGGCGTTAATGCAACATATTGGATGCCAACCGCCGTTAAACTCCAAAGAAGAAGAAACTTTATATTATGGCAATGTACAGTGTCTCTGCCTCTCTCATTCCATCACTTTTGCAGTAGTTGGTTGTGTGGGTCTCTGTCTGTCAGCACCCCATTCATAACCAATTGTTGATAGATATTTATAGAGCTCTGATCAGGACGACAATTGATTACTGGTGTACAGTTTATGGAACAGAGGTAAAGACTTGGCTTCAGAAGCTGGACAGAATCCAGTATATAGCTTTAAGGATATGTATTGGTGCATTTAAATCAACATCTGTATGTGCCTTACTGGTGGAGGCAGGTGAGATGCCTTTGTATGTACGGCGTAAAAAATTGTCATTATCTTATTGGGTTGAAAGGCTGTAAGGTTGAGCATCCCATTGCTACTGTTCTAGATGACTGTTGGGAATATACTAGTAGAAAAGGCAGTAGTTTTGGTTGGACAGTTGGAAAGCTTGCTGATGAGAGTGGTTTGAGGGAGTTGGAGGGAGTTGGAGGTTGGCCCTTCTGTGGTGATAGGGGATGTTCCTCCATGGTTACTCCCAGACCCTGTTGTTAATCTAACCTTGGTAGAGAAAAGGAAAGATTGGTCAGAAGTCAGTGATATAGAGAAACTGGTTGACAATTACATTGGTAAAAGTTTTTATGCTTTTCTACCACTTTTCACAGATGGATCCAAGGACCCAGATAGTGGGCTCACAGGAGCAGGCGTTTACGTTCCTGAATTTGATGTGCAGATATGTAGAAGACTAACAGATGAACTGTCAGTATACTCATTTGAACTGTTGGTGATAATAGTTGCCCTCCAGTGAGTGGAGGACGTACAACCTGTTAGAATTATAGTATGGTCAGATTCTCTGTCTGTATTGAATAGTTTATCATCTGGTAAATCTAATAGGAGTGACCTACTATTGGAGTTATTAATGTTATTATGGAGAATTGAGAGAATGGGGGTAGTAGTGACATTCTGCTGGGTCCCAGCACATTCTGGTGCGGAAGGGAATGAAATTGTAGACCAGTTAGCTAAAAGAGCTTTGAAACGAGATATAATTTATATTAATGTTCCACTGGGTAGAGGTGAGGCCAAATGTAAGATCAGAGCCATTTTGATAGATGTGTGGCAGAAGAGATGGTACTCTGAGCACAAGGGCCGGCATTTATATGAATAGTTTACAGTTTTACAAAAAGGTCGATGGACCAAGATTCAAAAGTCAGATTAGGAAGGAAGAGGTGGTGTTTACTCGATTGCGCTTAGGACATTGTACATTGAACTCGTCATTACATCTGGTTGGCAAGCATGGGAATGATTTGTGTGTGGAGGGTACGTCGATGAAATGGTGGAGCATGTGTTGTTATATTGTTGTAAGTATGTTGAAGAGAGGGAAAGATTGAAGTGTAGGGTCATTGAGGTTGGACGGGGTTGGGGGGGTTTGGAAGGGATTTTGGGGATGGGGGAGGGTCTATTAGAAGTTAGTAGGGCTCTTCTTTATTTTCTCAGAAGTACTGAGTTAGGTAGGAGGATTTAGAAATGTTGGAAACCGTGATTGACCACACACTCCAGCACAGTAGGTGGCGGCATACACCTTTAACGTTGGTTTGTGGACCGCCATTATATCATAGAAGAAGAAGTTGGTTGTGTGAGAGATTTGTGGTTCGTGAGGAGGGCTACTATTCTTTTTTCTTTTGGTTCTTGCGTATTTTCTGAATTTATTTTCTGATGGTGGAGGGTTTGTTTATTGGTTTCCACTGTTTATCGTTTAGAGTTGAGGGGAGAGTAGGGGTAGTTTGTTAGGGCGGCGTGATGGCCTCAACCGAGTGGAGAAGAAACGCTGTCGCTTCGGGTGCGTTCCGGAGAAAGGTGTGGAGGAAGTTTTGCTCATGGTCGGCGAACAGGTTGGAGCAGAACATCTGCACTCTGCATCCAGAATGAACAAGGCGGTGGTTGTGTTAATGAAAAAGGTTTGTCTTGTTGTGAGTGGGATTTTTGTGAGGGGTGTGTTGTTGCAGATGTCGCCTCTTTCGACAAGAGTTGTGGTGGCTAATCTGCCTCCGTTTATTGCTTACGAACAGACCGCAAGTAGTTGGTTAGTTTTGGTAAATTTGCAAGTGGTTTTCGTGTGCTCTCGGCTGGGTGCCAAGCGGAATCCGTTAAACATGTCTGTTTTCATACACAAGTGTTTGTTTCTTAACAAACTTCAAGGTTACACAGGGGAGGGGTGGAACACAGGGTTTGCTAGCACAGATAGTTTTCGGTGTTTCTAGTGTTGGGATCTTCAGTTATAGGCTACAAGCAGCAATATGATTGATAGGTAGGACAGGTATTGAACCCAAATAATCCCTACTCAGATGCGCTAACCTCAACCCTAGTAAACATGCATTATAAAAACCTTCTATATAAAATTATCTCATATTGGGAGTAAATAGCCTCTGAACAGAAAAGAAAAAACACTGCATCTTCCAGCCCACCAATAAATTACATAATGCAACCGTCGCGGTTAGCATAATTACCTCAACATGCCCCTCGCTTGCGTGAGAAGGCAGAGTGCTCGATGCTGGTTGATGAATTTGACAATTAATGTACTAGGAAAATACGTTTTTGTCGACCAGAGGTGACTGAATTAATGTTCAGGCGTATTGATAATCATTATAGTAATGAATTATAATTTCAAAACATGACCATAAAAACAGGTAATAATAAACATGACTCATCATTATATTACTTCACAGTAATGTGTTTTCAGTCCTTCCTCTTGCGTTAGCAGTGTGGAAAGGGACAGTAAAAAGCTCAGGCAGGAGTTTTCCTGTGAGGTGGAGTGGTGGTGTATCCAGGTAGAGAACTAAACTAATCTTCTGAAATGTCATTCATGGTCTTATGCTGCCATCTATTGGAATTATTAAGCAACTGCAGTAGTACTGAATAAAGTGTTTTTCCTTACTAATCCTTACTAAAATAGTGATTACTCAGAATTGCAAAAAAATGGCAGGGGTACCAGGAGGGAGGAGAATATTTTTTTAACATTTTAGTCATTTAGCAGATGCTCTTATCCAGAGCGACTTACAGTTAGTGAGTGCATACATTTTCATACTGTCCCCCCATGGGAAACGAACCCACAACCCTGGTGTTGCAAGCGCCATGCTCTACCAACTGAGCTACACGGTAGTAGTGCATGGCCAAGTGGTGGTGCGCAGGCCGTGGAGAAAGCGGTGGTGGGGAGGGTTGCAGCTGGGCTACATGAGCTGAGGCAGGTTTCTGTAGTAACAGAGACTCCGGTGGGCGAAGGCTTGGTGGGCTCATCCCAGGAAATATTGCCTATCATTGGGGAAGAGGCTCTGATCAGGGGGGAAGTGCAGGGGGGCAGAGACTGGGGAGGAGGAGGACGGTACCGTGCCAATGGAGGAGGAGGAAGAGGAAGAGGGGGGAGGTGAGTCTGCGGGAGCGGAGGACAAGGCGTCTCGTTTTCAGACGGCTCATTGGATCCAGAGCTGACAGACAGTCAGGCTGAGGGCCCAGTATATACGGTGAGAGAACTTTCTAGGTTCCTGATGGAGACTAAAGGGGAAAAAGAAGGTTCTGCTGGAGTCTTATTTGATTGATCCTGGAAGGTTTGTAAGGTCAGTACAACACGTGATGAAGAATGAGGGGTTTAGTGTCCTCTCAGCCAGGAAGCGGTAAAGGCTGAGAAAATGGGTCATGGGTTCTTAAGGGCATGTCTTCAGAATCTGCTTAAATTGATGTTTTCTTCTGGCATGGCGGCTTTATGGGCTTCTCTACTGGTTTCTGATTGTGGTGATTTCCCTCCCACCTCTTATGGAGATTTCACGGTTAGACTTCCTTAACATGAACGGCGGCAAAGACTGGGGGAATATGTAAACCAAAAACATTTAAATGCCATGGCAGAAATCTTAGTGCAGGGGTAGCAAAAGAGGTGTGTAAGGGTAGGTTGTTAGTGTTTAGAGCCCAAATAATGACCTTGTCTTTGCTTTCATAAATGTGTCTGCACCTGGTCCTCTGTAGCTCAGCTGGTAGAGCACGGCGCTTGTAACGCCAGGGTAGTGGGTTCGACCCCCGGGACCACCCATACACCAAAATGTATATATATATATATATATATGCACGCATGACTGTAAGTCGCTTTGGATAAAAGCGTCTGCAAAATGGCACATTATATTATATTATAGTACAGGGCTCAGTTCTCTGTTTCACCAGAGGGGTTGGAAAAACAGAGTGGGGAAACCAAGAAAATCCCTTGTTTTACGTTTGTCTGATGGGCGGGTAACTTCTGTTGTGGGGAGATGAGGGAGCCTGATGGGTGGGTAACTTCTGTTGTGGGGGAGATGAGGGAGCCTGATGGGTGGGTAACTTCTGTTGTGGGGGAGATGAGGGAGCCTGATGGGTGGGTAACTTCTGTTGTGGGGGAGATGAGGGAGCCTGATGGGTGGGTAACTTCTGTTGTGGGGGAGATGAGGGAGCCTGATGGGTGGGTAACTTCTGTTGTGAGGAGATGAGGCTGTGGAGTTGTACTCTGATTTATAGAGGGCAGAACTCTGTGGTCCTCTGTAGCTCAATTGGTAGAGCATGGCGCTTGTAATGCCAGGGTAGTGGGTTCGATCCCCGGGACCACCCATATGTAAAAATGTATGCACATGACTGTAAGTCGCTTTGGATAAAAGCGTCTGCTAAATGGCATATTATTATTATTATCCTGGGTGTTCTCAGGTTCTGCTCACAGACCTTTCCAAACTCTCTCTGTCACAGATAAATCAAATAGACATTTCCCTGGCCTTTCACAAACTCTCAGCTGCTGTATCTCAGACGATCTGCCTGTGGATTTTTATAAAAAGGAATTATTTTACAGGATGTGTGTTGTGTGAGTGCGTCGGGGTGGGGGAGCTGTCGCTAAGCTGTAGACGGGAGGCTTTGACTCTCCTGCCCAAACAAGTAGATTTGAGCGACTTAAAGAACTGGAGGCCTGTGGCATTGCTCTGTGTGGAATATAAGGTCTTTACCAAGGTCCTCGTTAACAGACTGAAGTCCCACCTGGACTCTATTGTACACAAGGACCAAACGTACTGTGTACCAGGACGCTCAAACATAATCAGGAGAAAGCCTTTGATAGGGTGGACCATGAATATCTGTTCAATGTGTTGTTTTGGTTGTGGGGAGAATTTTGTGGCCTGTGTTCAAATGCTGTATGCTGGGGCTTCATGTATGGTCAAGGTGTGGGGAGGGCTCAGTAGGCCAGTCTGGGTAGGGAGGGGCATTCACCAGGGATGCCCTCTGTCAGGGCAGCTATACACTCTTGTTATTGAGCCCTTTCTGGGCCTGCAACGCAGGAGGCTACAGGGAGTGTGGGAGCCAGGCATAGGGTTGGGGACAGGCATAGCAGTGGCAGCATACGCTGATGACGTCTGTGTTGGTTAGGGATGAGCAGAACCTACAGGCCCTGGAGAATAGTTTGAGGGTGTACGAGGGGGCGTCTTCTGCTTAGGGAAACTGGGGCAAGAGTGAGGCTCTGTTATGTGGGGCATGGAGGGACAGGGCACCTCCGCAGCTTCCAGGGGGGTTGCAGTGGGGCTGTGAGTGGCTCAAGATGCTTGGGGTGTATCTGGGCTCGGAGGGTTGGGATAGGAAGAACTGGGAAGGAGGGTCACAAGCGGTGGTGTCGAGGCTGACGAAGTGGAGGTGGCTCATCTCCCTAGTGTCATACAGAGGGACGGTGCTGATCATCAACAACTTGGTGGCATCCTCTCTATGGCTTAAATTGGCCATTCTCAACCCCCCCGGTGGTCTGCTTGTGGACCTGCAGCGCAAGTTAGTGAATTTGTTCTGGTCAGGGTGGCAGCGTTCTGACTCAGCAGCACAGAGGCTACTGTACCGTACTGAGGTGGGCTGGAGGGAACCAGCATGTGCTCTGTTGAGGAGGGTTGGTGGTTTGGGGCTGGATCAGCAGCTCTTCATCATGCGGCCGGAGAGACTCAATACAGCAGGGGTTTCTGATTTCTATGCTGCAGTACTGAGGGCTGGAGCAGCCTGAGGAGGGGCCACCACCGTTTCCACCACTGCAAGTGACAGCAGAGACTGGGGACTGGCAGGAGAGTCTGGAGGACTTACTGACTTTTAACACTCTGAGCTTAGTGGGAGTGAAGGGGCATCAGTGGCAGGGGGTTGTGGGGGCTGAGAGCATGGCAGGGTATAGGTGGAGGGTGCTCTATTAGCTCCCAGTGCTGGAAAGGTCAGGGGTCGTCCAGTGGAGGGTATTACATGGAGCCCTGGACACCAATAGCTGGTTGGCTCGGGTTGACCTGGGAGTTGGGGAGGGGTGTCCGTTTTCTGCAATGACAGACTGTTCATCATGTTTTTTCTGTGTTGCCAGGGTAATGCCATTACTGTTGACGCCTTAGGGTTGAGTTTGAGTTGTACAAAATGATCAACAGTGTGGAGATGTTTCAGGAGGTATGGGGGCTCAGGGGGGCTGTCTGTACGGCTGGAGAGGAGGGGTTGGATGGACGGTTGGAATGTGGTGCTGGTTGGTGTATTGTACTGTGGTGTTGGGTACTGGATAATGTGATTGTGTGGAGGTTGTGGTGGCACGCAATGTGCTTTTAGGAGGGGGGGGGGGGTGTTAGTGTAATGAGGATGGCTCATTAAAGTAAGACAAGTCTCTCTCTCTCTCTCTCTTAACAGCGCTCTGCACAGGCAGCAGTGGAGGACAGTGATAAGATCTTTACTGAGCTGATCCGCTCCATTGAGAGAAGGCGCTCTGAGGTGAAGGAGCTGATCAGAGCCCAAGAGAAGGCTCAAGTGAGTCAAGCTGAAGGACTCCTGGAGCAACTGGAGCAGGAGATAGCTGAGCTGAGGAAGAGAAGCACTGAGCTGGAGCAGCTCTCACACACAGAGGATCACATCCATTTCCTCCAGGTAACTCAACTGCCTTGATACATGTGATATGAAATTAAAACTCTCAATCATTTGGTTCTGCTCCCTCTCACTCTCTTTCTCTCTATCTCTCCCTCTCTCTCTCTCTCTCTCCCCCCAGAGTTATCAGTCTCTCTCCAGTACCAGTGTATCTTCAGACTTACCCAGCATCGTTGTCCGTCCTCTTCAGTACTTTGGAGATGTGAGTAAGACTGTGTCTGAACTGAGAGAGAAACTAGAAGACGTCCTTAAAGGAGAATGGACCAAGATCTCCACTACAGGTGTGTTGAAAATAATAAGAACATCAACTTTAGACCATTGAAAGTTCCCTACTAGTCATATACATGTGGAATATGGTATGATGATAACATTCCCTCTCTCTGTGAATGTGTTTGTGTGTCTGTAGTGAATATAGTGGATGTTGTACTGCCTCCAGAGCCCAAGACCAGAGAACAGTTCTTACAATGTGAGTCTCTTTATTCTGAAGTAACTAACAGTCTCTTTTTACTGACACTCCTAACAATCCCTCTAGAAATATATAGCAATAGTAGATCTAATCAAAGACTGGGTATCTATCTGACTCCTCATATTTCTCTGATTTGATCTCTGCTGTGCTCTAATCAAAGACAGGGTAGATACAGTATCTGACTTCACTTATTGTTCTAACTCCCCTCATTGGTCTCTGCTCTGCTCTTCTCCCAGATTCCTGTCAGCTCACACTGGACCCAAACACTGCCCACACACTCCTCTCTCTGTCTAAAGGGAACAGAAAGGTGACACCTACAGGCCAAGTCCAACGATATCCTGATCATCCAGACAGATTCACCAACTGGTGGCAGGTTCTGTGTAGAGAGGGTCTGTCTGGACGCTGTTACTGGGAGGTGGAGTGGAGTGGGGAGGATGTTTATACAGCAGTCTCATATAAAGACATCAGCAGAACAGGGACAGATGGTGGATTTGGATACAATGACAAGTCCTGGAGTTTACAGTGTTGTAGTGGTGGTTATTGGTTCAGACACAATAATGTTATGACTACAGTATCAGGCCCTCAGTCCTCCAGAGTAGGAGTGTACCTGGATCACAAGGCAGGAACTCTGTCCTTCTACAGTGTCTCTGATACAATGACCCTCCTCCACAGAGTCCAGACCACATTCACTCAGCCCCTCTATCCTGGGTTTTATCTCTGTGATGGTACTGCTGAGCTGGTTAAACTGTAGTAGGGTCCACATAGATACTAGTCATGCTGGTGTAGTCTATAGCTGAGCTGGTTAAACTGTAGTAGGGTCCACATAGATACTAGTCATGCTGGTGTAGTCTATAGCTGAGCTGGTTAAACTGTAGTAGCGTCCACATAGATACTAGTCATGCTGGTGTAGTCTATAGCTGAGCTGGTTAAACTGTAGTAGGGTCCACATAGATACTAGTCATGCTGGTGTAGTCTATAGCTGAGCTGGTTAAACTGTAGTAGGGTCCACATAGATACTAGTCATGCTGGTGTAGTCTATAGCTGAGCTGGTTAAACTGTAGTAGGGTCCACATAGATACTAGTCATGCTGGTGTAGTCTATAGCTGAGCTGGTTAAACTGTAGTAGCGTCCACATAGATACTAGTCATGCAGGTGGTGATGGTCCCCAGATATAATACTCTGTTTTTCTGTACAATTATTTTTGTCTGACTGATTTAATCTTCAGAGTTTAATTAAAACTTAACGTATTTTTATCAAATGCAATGTTTTAATTGGCTACATTTACATTAATCATGATGTTTGCTGTTAATGTATGTTGGTTGGCATTCAGAACCATTGATATGTTTTCTCAATTGGTTCTCTGTCTCAATGTCATTTTCCTCAGTATCATGGAACAGGTAGTGTTACTTACTTGCTAATTGAACTATATGGGCCGGTTTCCCGGACACAGATGAAGCCTAGTCCTAGACTAAAAAGCATGTTCAATGGAGATGTCCGAGAAACCGGCCCTATATTTGGCATCTTTTATTCTCCCGTACTGCTCAGTCAAGCAATATTAAACCTGTCCAGCAGGTGGTGCTATTAACCAAACAATAAAAACAGCAGATATCTTGACTTGCCACTCAGTATATCAGTAATGTTCAGAATTGTACATTAATATAATTGGAGATTGATGGTCTTTTTAATCCACTAACCAGAGTCAGGAACAGATAAAGTTAGGTCTGCTACTGTTCAGTTATTAAATATGATTTATGGTGATGGGAAATAAAAAAATACATCTAGTAGTAGTTTTCCTTTGCTATTTATTCCAAGGTGTGTCTTTAACTTGTAAATGGATTGTGTTGAAGCTGGCATGTGGTGTGGATGATAGAATAGAGTGAATAGAGGAGAGAAGAGAGGAGGAGAGGAGAACATCATATAGAAGACAGATAAGATAGAGAGACAATTCATACCCAGGGGAGTTACTGACTCTGGCCCAAATGACACCCTGTTCCCTACGTAGTGCACTAGGCTACTTCTGATCAGATCTAAAGTAGTGCACTACATAGGGAATAGGGTGGAGATTGGAGATTTGCTCACTGGCATTAGAATATTAGAATATCATACTGTAATGTTAGATGTTGCCTCATTAGAATATCATACTGTAATGTTAGTGGTTGCCTCGTTAGAATATCATACTGTAATGTTAGTGGTTACCTCATTAGAATATTAGAATATCATACTGTAATGTTACGGTTGCCTCATTAGAATATTAGAATATCATACTGTAATGTTAGTGGTTGACTCATTAGAATATTAGAAAATAAAGTAGTGCACTACAGTGTCTTGTGAAAGTATCCACCCCCCTTGGCATTTTTCCTATTTTCTTGCCTTACAACCTGGAATTAAAATGGATTTTTTGGGGGGTTTGTATCATTTGATTTACACAACATGCCTACCACTTTGAAGATGCAAAATATTTTTTTGTTGTTGAAACAAACAAGACATAAGACCCAAAAAAAACAGAACTTGAGCATGCATAACTATTCACCCCCCCCCCCCCCCCCCCCCCCCCCCCCCCCCAAAGTCAATACTTTGTAGAGACACCTTTTGCAGAAATTACAGCTGCAAGTCTCTTTGGGTATGTCTCTATAAGCTTGGCACATCTAGCTACTGGGATTTTTGCCCATTCTTCAAGGCAAAACTTCTCCATCTCCTTCAAGTTGGATGGGTTCCGCTGGTGTACAGCAATCTTTAAGTCATACCACAGATTCTCAATTGGATTGAGGTCTGGGCTTTGACTAGGCTATTCCAAGACATTTAAATGTTTCCCCTTAAACCACTCAAGTGTTGCTTTAGCAGTATGCTTAAGGTCATTGTCCTGCTGGAAGGTGAACCTCCATCCTAGTCTCACATTTCTGGAAGATTGAAACGGGTTTCCCTCAAGAATTTCCCTGTATATAGTGCCATCCATCATTCCTTCAATTCTGACCAGTTTCCCAGTCCCTGCCGAAAAAGAACATCCCCACAGCATGATGCTGCCACCACCATGCTTCACTGTGTTCTCGGGGTGATGAGAGGTGTTGGGTTTGCGCCAGACATAGCGTTTTCCTTGATGGCCAAATAGCTCAATTTTAGTCTCATCTGACCAGATTACCCTCTTCCATATGTTTGGGGAGTCTCCCACATGCCTTTTGGCGAACACTAAACGTGTTTGCTTATTTTTTTCTTAAAGCAATGGCTTTTTTCTGGCCCCCTTCCATAAAGCCCAGCTCTGTGGAATGTACGGCCTAAAGTGGTCCTATGGACAGATACCCCAATCTACCCTATGGAGCTTTGCAGCTCCTTCAGGGTTATCTTTGGTCTCTTTGTTGCCTCTCTGATTAATGCCCTCCTTGCCTGGTCCGTGAGTTTTGGTGGGCGGCCCTCTCTTGGCAGGTTTGTTGTGGAGCCATATTCTTTCCATGTTTTAATAATGGATTTAATGGTGCTCCGTGGGATGTACACATTTTCGGATATTTTTTTTATAACCCAACCCTGATCTGTACTTCTCCACAACTTTGTCCCTGACCTGTGTGGAGAGCTCCTTGGTCTTCATGGTGCCGCTTGCTTAGTGGTGTTGCAGACCCTGGGGCCTTTCAGAACAGGTGTAAATATACCGAGATCATGTGACAGATCATGTGACACTTAGATTGCACACAAGTGAACTTTATTTAACTAATTATGTGACTTCTGAAGGTAATTGGTTGCACCAGATGTTATATAGGGGCTTCATAGCGAAGGGGGTGAATACATATGCACACATCACTTTTCCGTTTTTTATTTTTTAGAATTTTTTGAAATAAGTAATTCTTTTCATTTCACCAATTTGGACTATTTTGTGGATGTCCATTATGTCCAAATAAAAATCAATTTAGATTACAGGTTGCAATGCAACAAAATGGAAAAACGCCAAAGGGGATAAATACTTGCCAAGGCACTGTATCTGACTAACCTAACCTCTACTCTAAATCAGCCGACAAGGTGAAAACTCTGCTCCTTTAAGTCACTCTGGATAAGAGCGTCTGCTAAATGACTCAAATGGAAATGTAAATCCCAGTCAGGATGGGAAGGAAGAAGATATGACCGTCTTATGGTAGTTGCAGACTGATAGTCAACTTCAAACATGTTCTCAACAGGGGCTCGGATCAAATAGGCCTCCACATTTAATTTCCTATGGAGCCTTGCCTAAATAAGGAAAGTGTGTATGTGTTTTTAGGGGAGGGGATGTTAAGCCTGCTTGTTGTAGTACAGTACACCTCAACACCCACAGCCACTCCTCCACTGCAGCTTCCTCCTGCCTAGACCAGCACCCAGAGACCAGCACCACCTCACAGCCAGGACACTGGGGAAATAAGAACAGAGTACAACATGGTCAATACAACAATAACAACAACAGGCCACTACAGAGACGGACAGAGAATAAGTCAATAAAGGACAGGGTAATGTTTAGAAGGCACCACACAGAAGAAAACCCAGTGAAACAGGAGGTAGAATACTATCTGAACTTGTGCAATATCAAATGCGTATTTCCCCTGTTTAACACCTTAAATATGGGCCATTATCCGTCTATCGAGCTATCTGTAGCTAGCTAAACGTAGCTAGCTAACGTTAGCTAACCAAGCTAGCTAGCTGATCGTTTTGTGAACAGAACTCGTGAGCATCGCATTCAGAATTGCTTTTTTATTTTATTTATAAAATATATAATTTGTTGCAAACTGACTAAGTAGATATCTGTTCAGCTATCTATCTATACCCATTTCTGATGATCCATTGATCTCATCCATGATGTCTTGAGGGCTGTGTCGCAAGCTAAATGCAAAAATAATTAAACAAATCCTTAGGACCAATGAGAGTAGAGCTACTGAGTTCAGATGTCCATATATGGCATTGCGTTGGCAGCCATATTGGATTCTCTATCCGGTGATGTCCCTGGAACTGGGACCACATTATACCTCAAACTTTTGGCACAATTATTTTTTATTGCAAAAATGTAACTTATTTTGAGAATGAATGCAACATCTGCGACCTGGCCAAGATAAAGCAAAGCAGTGCGATAAAAATAACAACAACACAGAGTTACATAAAAAAAATAATAGGTCATTTAGCAGACGCTCTTATCCAGAGCGATTAGGGTTAAGTGCCTTGCTCAAGGGCACATCGACAGATTTTTCACCTAGTCGGCTCGGGGATTAGAACCAGAGACCTTTCGGTTAATGGCACAACGCTCTTAACCACTAAGCTACCTGCCGCCCAAATGGGATAAACAAAACTACAGTCAAAAACACAATAGAAAATATATATACAGTGTGGGCAAATGTAGTAAGTTATGGAGTTAAGGCAATAAATAGGCCATAGTGCAAAATAATTACAATTTAGTATTAACACTGGAGAGATAGATGTGCAAAAAATGATGTGCAAATAGAGATACTGGGGTGCAAATGAGTAAAATAAATAACAATATGGGGATGAGGTAGTTGGGCGGGCTAATTACAGATGGGCTGTGTACAGGTGCAGTGATCGGTAAGCTGCTCTGACAACTGATGCTAAAAGATAGTGAGGGAGATAAGAGTCTCCAGCTTCAGAGATTTTTGCAGTTCGTTCCAGTCATTGGCAGCAGAGAACTGGAAGGAATGGCGGCCAAAGGAGGTGTTGGCTTTGGGGATGACCAGTGAGATATACCTGCTGGAGCGCAGACTACGGGTGGGTGTTGCTATGGTGACCAATGAGCTAAGATAAGGCGGGGATTTGCCTAGCAGTGATTTATAGATGACCTGGAGCCAGTGGGTTTGGCAACGAATATGTAGTGAGGGCCAGCCAACGAGAGCGTACAGGTCACAATGGTGGGTAGTATATGGGGCTTTGGAGACAAAACGGATGGCACTGTGATAGACTACATCCAATTTGCTGAGTAGATGGTTGGAGGCTATTTTGTAAATGACATCGCCGAAGTCAAGGATCGGTAGGATAGTCAGTTTTACGAGGGCATGTTTGGCAGCATGAGTGAAGGGGGCTTTTTTGCGAAATAGGAAGCCGATTCTAGATTTAACTTTGGATTGGAGATGCTTAATGTGAGTCAGGAAGGAGAGTTTACGGTCTAACCAGACACCTAGGTATTTGTAGTTGTCCACATATTCTAAGTCAGACCCGCCGAGAGTAATGATTCTAGTCGGCCGGGCGGTTGCAAGCAGCGTTCGATTGAAGAGCATGCATTTAGTTTTACTAGTGTTTAAATCAAATCAAATCAAATTGTATTTGCCACATGCGCCGAATACAACAGGTGTAGACATTACAGTGAAATGCTTACTTACAAGCCCTTAACCAACAATGCAGTTTTTTAAAGAAAAATGTAAAATAAAAAAGTGGTAATTAGTAAAATATAAAAGCAAATAGCTAAAGAGCAGCAGTAAAATAAAATAACAGTAGGGAGGCTATATACAGGGGGGTACCGGTACAGAGTCAATGGGAAATAACAGTAGGGAGGCTATATACAGGGGGGTACCGGTACAGAGTCAATGGGAAATAACAGTAGGGAGGCTATATACAGGGGGGCACCGGTACAGAGTCAATGGGAAATAACAGTAGGGAGGCTATATACAGGGGGTACCGGTACAGAGTCAATGGGAAATAACAGTAGCGAGGCTATATACAGGGGGGTACCGGTACAGAGTCAATGGGAAATAACAGTAGGGAGGCTATATACAGGGGGGTACCGGTACAGAGTCAATGGGAAATAACAGTAGGGAGGCTATATACAGGGGGTACCGGTACAGAGTCGATGGGAAATAACAGTAGGGAGGCTATATACAGGGGGGTACCGGTACAGAGTCAATGGGAAATAACAGTAGGGAGGCTATATACAAGGTGGTACCGGTACAGAGTCAATGGGAAATAACAGTAAGGAGGCTATATACAGGGGGGTACCGGTACAGGGTCAATGGGAAATAACAGTAGGGAGGCTATATACAGGGGGGTACCGGTACAGAGTCAATGGGAAATAACAGTAGGGAGGCTATATACAGGGGGTACCGGTACAGAGTCAATGGGAAATAACAGTAGGGAGGCTATATACAGGGGGTACCGGTACAGGGTCAATGGGAAATAACAGTAGGGAGGCTATATACAGGGGGGTACCGGTACAGAGTCAATGGGAAATAACAGTAGGGAGGCTATATACAAGGTGGTACCGGTACAGAGTCAATGTGAAATAACAGTAGGGAGGCTATATACAGGGGGGTACCGGTACAGAGTCAATGGGAAATAACAGTAGGGAGGCTATATACAGGGGGGTACCGGTACAGAGTCAATGGGAAATAACAGTAAGGAGGCTATATACAGGGGGGTACCGGTACAGGGTCAATGGGAAATAACAGTAGGGAGGCTATATACAAGGTGGTACCGGTACAGAGTCAATGTGCGGGGGCACCGGCTAGTCGAGGTAATTGAGGTCATATGTACATGTGGGTAGAGTTAAAGTGACTATGCATAAATTGTAAACAGAGTAGCAGCAGCGTAAAAGAGGGGGATGGGGTGGGGTTGGGGGGCAGTGCAAATAGTCTGAGTAGCCATGATTAGCTGTTCAGGAGTCTTATGGCTTGGGGGTAGAAGCTGTTGAGAAGTCTTTTGGACCTAGACTTGGCGCTCCGGTACCGCTTGCCGTGCGATAGCAGAGAGAACAGTCTATGACTAGGGTGGCTTGAGTCTTTGACAATTTCTAGGGCCTTCCTCAGACACTCCCTGGTATAGAAGTCCTCGATGGAAGGAAGCTTGGCCCCAGTGACGTACTGGGCCGTACACACTACCCTCTGTAGTGCCTTGCGGTCGGAGGCCGAGTAGTTGCCATACCAGGCGGTGATGCAACCAGTCAGGATGCTCTCGATGGTGCAGCTGTAGAACATTTTGAGGATCTGAGGACCCATGCCAAATATTTTCAGTCTCCTGACGGGGATTGGTTTTGTTGTGCCCTCTTCACGACTGTCTTTGTGTGTTTGGACCATGATAGTTCGTTGGTGATGTGGACACCAAGGAACTTGAAGCTCTCAACCTGTTCCACTACAGCCCCGTCGATGAGAATGGGAGCATGCTCAGTCCTCTTTTTTTTCCTGTAGTCCACAATCATCTCCTTTGTCTTGATCATGTTGAGGGAGAGGTTGTTATCCTGGCACCACACGACCAGGTCTCTGACCTCCTCCCTATAGGCTGTCTCATCGTTGTCGGTGATCAGGCCTACCACTGTTGTGTCGTCTGCAAACGTAATGATGGTGTTGCAGTCGTGCCTGGCCATGCAGTCATGGATGAACAGGGAGTACAGGAGGGGACTGAGCACGCACCCCTGAGGGGCCCCCATGTTGAGGATCAGCATGGCAGACGTGTTGTTACCTACCCTTACCAGCTGGGGGCGGCCCGTCAGGAAGTCCAGGATCCAGTTGCAGAGGGAGGTGTTTAGTCCCAGGAACCTTAGCTTAGTGATAAGCTTTGAAGGCACTATGGTGTTGAACGCTGAGCTGTAGTCAATGAATAGCATTCTCACGTAGGTGTTCCTCTTGTCCAGGTGGGAATGGCCAGTGTGGAGTTCAATAGAGATTGAATCATCTGTGGATCTGTTGGGGCGGTATGCAAATTGGAGTGGGTCTAGGGTTTCTGGGATAATGGTGTTGATGTGAGCCATGACCAGCCTTTCAAAGCACTTCATGGCTACAGACGTGAGTGCTACGGGTCGGTAGTCATTTAGGCAGGTCATCTTAGTGTTCTTGGGCACAGGGACTATAGTGGTCTGCTTGAAACATGTTGGTATTATAGACTCAGTCAGGGACATGTTGAAAATGTCAGTGAAGACATTTGCCAGTTGGTCAGCGCATGCTCGGAGTACACGTCCTGGTAATCCATCTGGCCCTGCGGCCTTGTGAATGTTGACCTGCTTAAAAGTCTTACTCACATCGGCTACGGAGAGCGTGATCACATAGTCATCCGGAGTAGTTGAAGCTTCACTTAATCTACTTTGAAGCAGAGAAAAAAACGGAATGTTGGAGAAGCTGACTTAATCTACTTTGAAGCAGAAAGAAAAATATGAAAAATTATTTTTTCAAAAATATGAAAATGAAAAAAAAGAAGACATGGGGGCGTGCGGGACGCACTCGCTAAGCGGACCGGCACATTGAACGCGGGTCGGCGACTCCCCGCTTGCCAGGAGCCCTCCGATAACGTGGACGGATCCTGCCGAGTAAGAAATGATACTCGGGAGGAGACAGAGAGAGGGAGAGGGGACTCTCTCCAATCCCACTGACCTCACTGTTGGGTACATGCTGTCTGGACTATTTTCAGAGAATAGACTGCTTAATGTAACCGACGGGATATGAACCAGGTCTACCGCGGGAGAAAGCAACAGCTTGACCGTTACACCAAGAGGACATTCCCTACATTGGAGCTGAATGTCAACATTAAAGATGAAGAAGAGGAGGAGAAGATTGGGGAATCTGTTTCTCATGGTAAGAGCAGGTTCTATCACATTAATCATGATGTATGTTTCTGATGTGTATTGGTTGGCATTCAGAACCATTGATATGTTTTCTCAATTGGTTCTCTGTCTCTATGTAATTTTCCTCAGTATCATTGAACAGCTTGTAGGCTCGACCCAATTGATGTGTTCTCTGTCACCTGGAGCTGCATGGAAAATGGTCCAGGAACAAAAGGACAATCAAGGACTAGTCAGCCCACTACAAGCTGGAATAACTTACTTTCTACTTAAACTATATGGGCCGGTTTCCCCGACACAGATTAAGCCTAGTCCTAGACTAAAAAGCATGTTCAATGGAGATATCCGGGAAACCGGCCCTAAATTTGGCAACTTTTATTCTCCCATACTGCTCAGTCAAGCAACATTAAACCTGTCCAGCAGGTGGTGCTATTAACCAAACAATAAAAACCCAGCACATATACATTACATTTACATTTTAGTCATTTAGCAGACGCTCTTATCCAGAGCGACTTACAGGAGCAATTAGGGTTAAGTGCCTTGCTCAAGGGCACATTTATGTCATTTAGCAGACGCTCTTATCCAGAGTGACTCACCAATTGGTGCGTTCACCCTATAGCCAGTGGGATGACCACTTTACAATTTTTTTTTGGGGGGGGGTAGAAGGATTACTTTATCCTATCCCAGGTATTCCTTAAAGAGGTGGGGTTTCAAATGCCTCCGGAAGGTGGTGAGTGACTCCGCTGTCCTGGCGTCGTGAGGGAGCTTGTTCCACCATTGGGGTGCCAGAGCAGCGAACAGTTTTGACTGGGCTGAGCGGGAACTATGCTTCCGCAGAGGAAGGGGAGCCAGCAGGCCAGAGGTGGATGAACGCAATGCCCTCGTTTGGGTGTAGGGACTGATCAGAGCCCGAAGGTACAGAGGTGCCGTTCCCCTCACTGCTCCATAGGCAAGCACCATGGTCTTGTAGCGGATGCGAGCTTCAACTGGAAGCCAGTGGAGTGTGCGGAGGAGGGGGGTGACGTACCACTCAGTATATCAGTAATGTTCAGAATTGTACTTTAATATCATTGGAGATTGATGGTCTTTTTAATCCACTACCCAGAGTCAGGAACAGATGAAGTTAGGTCTGCTACTGTTCAGTTATTAAATATGATTCATGGTGATGGAAATAAAAAATCCATCTAGTAGTAGTTTTCCTTTGCTATTCATTCCAAGGTGTGTCTTTAACTTGTAAATGGATTGTGTTGAAGCTGGCATGTGGTGTGGATGATATAATAGAGTGAATAGAGGAGAGAAGAGAGGAGGAGAGGAGAACATCATATAGAAGACAGATAAGATAGAGAGAGAATTCATACCCAGGGGAGTTACTGACTCTGGCCCAAATGACACCCTGTTCCCTACGTAGTGCACTAGGTTACTTCTGACCAGATCAAAAGTAGTGCACTACATAGGGAATAGGGTGGAGATTGGAGATTTGCTCACTGGCATTAGAATATTAGAATATCATACTGTAATGTTAGTGGTTGCCTCATTAGAATATCATACTGTAATGTTAGTGGTTGCCTCATTAGAATATCATACTGTAATGTTAGTGGTTGCCTCATTAGAATATCATACTGTAATGTTAGTGGTTGCCTCATTAGAATATCATACTGTAATGTTAGTGGTTGCCTCGTTAGAATATCATACTGTAATGTTAGTGGTTGCCTCATTAGAATATCATACTGTAATGTTAGTGGTGCCTCATTAGAATATCATACTGTAATGTTAGTGGTTGCCTCATTAGAATATCATACTGTAATGTTAGTGGTTGCCTCATTAGAATATCATACTGTAATGTTAGTGGTTGCCTCGTTAGAATATCATACTGTAATGTTAGTGGTGCCTCATTAGAATATCATACTGTAATGTTAGTGGTTGCCTCATTAGAATATCATACTGTAATGTTAGTGGTTGCCTCGTTAGAATATTAGACTATCATACTGTAATGTTAGTGGTTGCCTCGTTCGAATATTAGAATATCGTAATGTTAGTGGTTGCCTCGTCAGAATATCATTGTAATGTTAGTGGTTGCCTCGTTAGAATATTAGAAAATCATACTGTAATGTTAGTGGTTGCCTCATTAGAATATCATACTGTAATGTTAGTGGTTGCCTCATTAGAATATCATAATGTAATGTTAGTGGTTGCCTCATTAGAATATCATACTGTAATGTTAGTGGTTGCCTCATTAGAATATCATACTGTAATGTTAGTGGTTGCCTCATTAGAATATCATACTGTAATGTTAGTGGATGCCTCATTAGAATATCATACTGTAATGTTAGTGGTTGCCTCGTTAGAATATTATACTGTAATGTTAAAGTGAGGGAAAAAAATATTTTCATCCCCTGCTGATTTTGTACGTTTGCAAACTGACAAAGAAATGATCAGTCTATAATTGTAATGGTAGGGTTATTTGAACAGTGAGAGACAGAATAACAAAACAAAAATCCAGAAAAACGCATTTCAAAAATGTTATAAATTGATTTGTATTTTAATGAGGGGAATAAGTATTTGACCCCTCTGCAAAACATGACTTAGTACTTAGTGGCAAAACCCTTGTTGGCAATCACAGAGGTCAGACGTTTCTTGTAGTTGGCCTCCAGGCTTGCACACATCTCAGGAGGGATTTTGTCCCACTCCTCTTTGCAGATCTTCTCCAAGTCATTAAGGTTTCGAGGCTGACGTTTGGCAACTCGAACCTTCAGCTCCCTCCACAGATTTTCTATGGGATTAAGGTCTGGAGACTGGGTAGGCCACTCCAGGACCTTAATGTGGTTCTTCTTGAGCCACTCCTTTGTTGCCTTGGCCGTGTGTTTTGGGTCATTGTCATGCTGGAATACCCATCCCCGACCCATTTTCAATGCCCTGGCTGAGGGAAGGAGGTTCTCACCCAAGATTTGACGGTACATGGCCCCGTCCATCGTCCCTTTGATGCGGTGAAGTTGTCCTGTCCCCTTAGCAGAAAAACACCCCCAAAGCATAATGTTTCCACCTCCATGTTTGACGGTGGGGATGGTGTTCTTGGGGTCATAGGCAGCATTCCTCCTCCAAACATCGCGAGTTGAGTTGATGCCAAAGAGCTCCATTTTGGTCTCATCTGACCACAACACTTTCACCCAGTTCTCCTCTGAATCATTCAGATGTTCATTGGCAAACTTCAGACGGGCATGTATATGTGCTTTCTTGAGCAGGGGGACCTTGCAGGCGCTGCAGGATTTCAATCCTTCACGGCGTAGTGTGTTACCAATAGTTTTCTTGGTGACTATGGTCCCAGCTGCCTTGAGATCATTGACAAGATCCTCCCGTGTAGTTCTGGGCTGATTCCTCACCGTTCTCATGATCATTGCAACTCCACGATGTGAGATCTTGCATGGAGCCCCAGGCCGAGGGAGATTGACAGTTCTTTTGTGTTTCTTCCATTTGCGAATATTCACACCAACTGTTGTCACCTTCTCACCAAGCTGCTTGGCGATGGTCTTGTAGCCCATTCCAGCCTTGTGTAGGTCTACAATCTTGTCCCTGACATCCTTGGAGAGCACTTTGGTCTTGGCCATGGTGGAGAGTTTGGAATCTGATTGACTGTTTGCTTCTGTGGACAGGTGTCTTTTACACAGGTAACAAACTGAGATTAGGAGCACTCCCTTTAACAGTGTGCTCCTAATCTCAGCTCGTTACCTGTATAAAAGACACCTGGGAGTCAGAAATCCTTCTGATTTGAGAGGGGATTAAAATACTTTTTTCCCTCAGTGTAGTGGTTGAGTCCCCCCTTTTTCTTCTGTTGTGTTTTCCCTCAGTGTTCCTTATTGAAAATCAATTAACAATTCATCCCCGCCCAAAAAATCCTATTACGGTTTCTTTTTAATCACTTTGGTACTATTTTCACAAGCAGGTGGTACATTTTCACAACTCTTAGTATAAAACTCCAAGCTGGTCACGCTTGTTAAGCAGCCAGTCTTTCATTCAAAACCTGTCATTGTGCATTCATTTGGATTGGAAACATCTCTCACCACACAACCATTGATTCAAAATATAAATGTAATGAGAGCATTGGTTTAATCACCAAAACAACTTAAAACTACTCAATTGAAAATATATCATTAACTACCAGTTAATCCAATAGCAATCACTGCAAGATAATAGTTTCAAATAACCCTTAGAAGTGCTGAAATTAATATGCTACAGTACTGTAGATGACAGTTTACATTAGGCAATACACTTACATTACCCAACAACATTGACAATCTATCATTTCCATGATATCTATCCAATGTGTAATCAAAGGTGTGATCAATGATGACATCCTCTACAATCATTCATGGGGAAAATGTTTTATTTTTCTGATATAATTGCAACATACAGTACTGTCTGTAATTAGATGTAAGACATTTAAATGAAACATTACATGAATGACAATAAAATAATGTTTAGCACGCATTAATTTGCATCAAGCCTATCTAGAGCATTTGGCCATAAATTCTCATCCATATCAGTAAATGTCCTCATTGTTCAGGCACCGCCGGAGAAACCTTTCGGCATGTTGAATCAAAGCTTGACATTGGTCTGCATTGATGTCATCACATGCCTCTTCCATGGCCAGAAGGAGGGTGGCACGCTCATGGGGATAGCGATCGTACACCTTCCACCTCCCATGATGAAAAATATAATTTAATAAGGTTGAGGAAGGAGAGTACCGGGGGGGGCTGGTATAGGGTCACGAATCAGGGAGGGACCTGAAACCATGCCTGAACACCCTCTGAATGGTGGAACCTGACATTGTCCCACACAATGACATAGGTGACCCCTTCACCTTGACAGGCCTGCTCCATTTCATTGAGAAACACAATGAGGTGTGCAGCGTGGTAGGATCCAAGTAATGGTCTACGTCCTACCACACCATCTTCAGAGATAGCTGCTGCTCTTGGAAATGTTTCCCCTGCGTTGTCCAGGCACTTGGACGGACGCCCGTCGGCAAATAGGGTTCCGCCCACGGCGCCAAGTTTTGGCCCAGGTTGAAGCCCGCTTCATCAACAAAGATATACTAGTGATGGTTCACAGCAGCATCAAGCACCATCACCCTCTAAAAATATATTTTGGGTAGTTCTTTTTACAGTATAGTTCCATTATGATATTGTGAAGTAGCATGTTCATTAATAGCAACAGTAATACAGTGTATTTATATAGTGCTGTACCTGAACATACTCGGCCCCCAGTTGTTTCTCTCAGAAGGCTCCAGGTAAATGTGTTTCATAGATACCTGGTGCCTCTTCAAAAGGCGGGTGATTGTTGGTAGGCTGATGGATGCCACATTGGCAAAGGTGTCATCATTCTCCTCAATGGCCTGCTTTATTTCAGACAGACGTATGTCATTCCTGGCCCTCACCATTTCCACCACTGCCCACTCCTGCTGGTCGGTCAGCACACGACCACCACCATGGAGTCTTCTGTCAATTCTGAGGGTAGAACAGAGTATACTGTCAGTAGATCATCCTGGAAGAATACTGGAACAAGTTATGTGAATTTACATGCATTACAACATGTAATTTATTGTAAATGTAATGGTAAAGCATAGCGCATATCCTTCAGACTTACCGGTTTTCTTGGAGAAAATGTTCTTATGATTGAATTGACAGTTGATCTTTTCAGATTGGGGTGAACTAATCTGGCAGCCTCTGCCATGGTAAGGCCTCTGTTTACCACATGGTCAACGACGATGGCCCTGACTTCATTAGACACAACAGTTCCCTGCCGTCTGCCTCCCTCTCTCTGATGTCCACCTCTTTGACCTCTCTGACCTCTTTAATGGGGCCCATCCCTCCTCTCTGATTGGTCCCTTGTCCACGAGCTCTTTGATTTCTTCCTCTCCCTTGCTGTCTATCCTGCTCCATGTTGAAAGAAATGTTCATAAACATCCTTTTATATGGTGACCAATTGTGGTTCCCACTATGTGGAATCAATTAGCAATAATGAGCAGTCATTATGTATGGTTATCATGTATCATACATGTTATCTAGATGTTTATACTTTACAAACACATTTTATTTCTGTAGTTCTCAAAATCCTTATATAGTAGACAAACCAGTTTAAAATCTATAGTTTTACCAAACGGTTAAGTGATTAACCATTGAGCGCAGTTAGATTAAGTGATGGTCAAATGTATTTAAACAAATGAGAAGAGAATCATATGAAAAGTATTGTGAGCATTGCATTGTGAAAGGCATTTACTTTATATGAAAGGTATTTCTAGATGAAACACTGATTAGGTTTTGGTGAAAATGTTTCTGTGTGGTTTTGTGTTTTGTACTTAGTCAATTGAAAATGTGCTTCAAGTTTTGAAGAAAAAAGTAACAGCCTTTTTGACGATCTGTGATGAGTTTTGTTCTAAGAGTTGTGAAATTTTACCACACACTTGTGAAAATAGTACCAAGACAAAACTGGTGGAACAGGTTGTCTGGAATCCAGTAAGAGTGGAAATTGACCCCCTCCTCTCTCTCTGTGAGTTATCAGTGCTCTGTACAGGCAGAAGTTAGTAAGTATGAGACAATCTTTACTGAACTGATCCGCTCCATTGAGAGAAGGCGCTCTGAGGTGAAGGAGCTGATCAGAGCCCAAGAGAAGGCTCAAGTGAGTCAAGCTGAAGGACTCCTGGAGCAACTGGAGCAGGAGATAGCTGAGCTGAGGAAGAGAAGCACTGAGCTGGAGCAGCTCTCACACACAGAGGATCACATCCATTTCCTCCAGGTAACTCAACTGCCTTGTTACATGTGATATGAAGTTGCATTTTTTTTAAAGTGACAGAATTCGAAATGTCTCCTTAGCTGAAGACCAAAGAAGAGTTGTCCCTCTGTAAGTGATATTCAAACACCCTCTCAAAGACAACATACATGTTCTTTCTTTTCCTTATTGGGTTTTGTTCTTCATCAGTCAGACGTCCTCCAGCTGACATTGGATCTGAATACAGCTCATCCAGAACTCAGCCTGTCTGAGGGAAACAGGAAGGTGACAGCCACTGATAAAGCTCAGCCCTATCCTGACTACTGGAGACAGCTGCTGTGTAGAGAGGGCCTGTCTGGAGTCTGCTACTATATCTCAATAATTACCAGTAGTTACAGATGATTTCAACCATTTCAGACATATTGATGGAGAGCTTCTGGGTTATTAACAGTCTTCCAGTAGGCCTATGATCTGGTTCAATTCCCCTTTTTTACCGTTATTGTAAAAAAAAAAAAAAAAAAAAAATTAGACATAGCACATTCTTTGTAGCCTGGTCCCAGATCTGTTAGTGGTCTTGCTTAACAGATGGCATGATGGCACATACAGACTGACACTCAGGCTTCAGACTTTTACTGTCTACCTGATCACCTCTTGGCTGTTGCAATCCTCTGGAAATGGGTCTCTTTTTCTCTTGATGTAAACTGTAGTACTGGCAAACCAGTCAAATCAGAAACTGGGATCATTGTTGATCGATTTATGATCAGATGAGAATATTTAAATCACCCATGTACATGTATGAATCCGAACAATTCTGTATTCTGAATCAATTACTGAATCAATGTGATCTTTCAATATAAAAGTCAAAATCATGACATTGGAATTGCTCTGTTATTGAATTGATTGACACAATGAATCAGCTATTTCCAGTCATCTATGTAGCAGTATATCCACAGGGGGAGGAAGTGCAGGGAGATGCCTCTGATATGACTGGGTGTCAGGTGGAAGGAGATCACAGAGCCTGGAACAGAGAAGAGAGGAAGACTGGGAAGAGAAAGAAGCATTCATTTGGTTCAAACGTCTCTTGTCTGTCTCTAATACACCAGTAGGGGGCATCCTAACCCTAGCTTCCAGAGTTCAGAATACTATCCTCCGTGTTGGCAGTTGGTTCCAACACTCCACATTCTAACTTCATCCTAACTACATATGGTGTCCATTGACATTCGAAATCTCAAACCCAGTTTGTCTCTGTGTATGAACAGTGTAGCAGCAATAGGTGTGTCAGAAATACACGTTGGCTCTCTGTCACTCACAGGCAGGGGTGACGAGGGCCTCAGCCAGCCCCAGTAGGATGTACTGGGGGAGCCAGCTGGAAGCAGGCCATGGAGGACACCTGGAGCACCTTCCCTGACAGGGCCTGCTCCGTCAGAGGATAGCCCTTCCTGTGGACCTCAGACAGGCCCGCTACCAGGACAGACTGGGCCGCACACGCATGACCCAGCACTGAGAGAGGAGAGGAGGGAGGGGACAGGGAGAGAAACAGAGAGAGAGAGAGAGAGAGAGAGAGAGACATTAACATTGACTGGCTCATTGATGAGGATGGTATTTGTGTGTGTGTGTGTGTGTCTGTGTGTGTGTGTGTCTGTGTGTGTGTGTCTGTGTGTGTGTGTGTGTATCCCTCTAGTGGTGCGGGGGCTGTGCTTTGGCGGAGTGGGTGGGGTTATATCCTTCCTGTTTGGCCCTGTCCGGGGGTTTCTTCGGATGGGGCCACAGTGTCTCCGGACCGCTCCTGTCTCAGCCTCCAGTATTTATGCTGCAGTAGTTTATGTGTCGTGGGGCTGGGGTTAGTTGGTTATACCTGGAGTACTTCTCCTGTCTTATCCAGTGTCCTGTGTGAATTTAAGTATGCTCTCTCTAATTCTCTCGTTCTCTCTTTCTCTCTGAGAACCTGAGCCCTAGGACCATACGTCAGGACTACCGGGCATGATGACACCTTGCTGTCCCCAGTCCGCCTGGCCTTGCTGCTATTCCAGTTTCAACTGTTCTGCCTGCGGCTACGAAACCCCTACCTGTCCCAGACCTGCTGTTTTCAACTCTAAATGATCGGCTATGAAAAGCCAACTGAGAGACCTGAGCCCTAGGACCATACGTCGGGACTACCGGCCGTGGTGACTCCTTGCTGTCCCCAGTCCGCCTGGCCTTGCTGCTATTCCAGTTTAAACTGTTCTGCCTGCGGTTATGGAACCCCTACCTGTCCCAGACCTGCTGTTTTAAACTCTAATGATCGGCTATGAAAAGCCAACTGAGATTTATTCCTGATTATTATTTGACCATGCTTGTCACTTATGAACATTTTTGAACATCTTGGCATGGTTCTGTTATAATCTCCACCCGGCACAGCCAGAAGAGGACTGGCCACCCCTCATAGCCTGGTTCCTCTCTAGGTTTCTTCCTAGGTTTTGCCTTTCTAGGGAGTTTTTCCTAGCCACCGTGCTTCTACACCTGCATTATTAGCTGTTTGGGGTTTTAGGCTGGGTTTCTGTACAGCACTTCGAGATATTAGCTGATGTAAGAAGGGCTATATAAAAATAAAATTGATTGATTGAAAATTGATTGATGTGTCGTGTATGTGTCTGTGTGTGTCTGTGCGTGTGTGTGTCTCTGTCTGTGTGTGTCTGTTTGTCTGTTTGTCTGTCTGTCTGTCTGTCCGTGTGTGTGTCTGTGTGTGTCTGTGTGTGTGTGTCTGTGTGTGTCTGTGTGTGTGTCTGTGTGTCTGTCTGTGTGTGTCTGTGTGTGTGTGCCGTGTGTGTGCTTACTGATGACTCTGTCGGGGGAGAAGGGTGTTGTGATCTCCACATTAATCTAGGTAGCCATAACCAAATCAGTTAGTCACTGAGAGACGATATATCAACACAGAGATGGGCAAAATATACTGTACATCAAAAATGGATCTTGTTAAAAATACCAGATACTCTAAAGACTAATGTATCAAACTAAAATACAAAATACTTTTGTAGTTGTATGTAGATAAAATACAAATACATACAGGTAAATACATTTGCTAGTATACACCTTCACTACAACAACATTCTCAGTGACGGAAGAAAACAGCTTTTAACTTTCTATGACTGTGATATGAGATTGTTCATCTACCTTATTTGAATGTACTGATGGTAAGTCTCTCTGGATATGAGTCTCTGCTAAATGACTAAAATGACAATGTAAAAATGAACAATTGCAAAGCACACTGGGTATTATTATTGGCCTTCTTTTGGGTGCAGAGCTCATTCTTTTAATACCCAGCATATTTTTCAAGTGTTCTTTTTTACATGTATATTTAGTTCATTTAGCAGACGCTCTTATCACACCATAGTGCTATCAGACTTCTGATACCAATGCAGGGTGAAAGCGGGGCCACAAGATGTGAACCGCTATAAAAAAAATTGTATAGAAAAGTATTTTGTATTTTCAAAATACATTGGAGTGTAGTTCATCCCAGCATAATTCAAATGACTAAATACTCAGAAGTAATTAATATATGTATTTCAAATGCATGTAACATAAATACAAACTATCTCTGCCGACTAACAAAAAATCTGTCACACTTCCTTATCAAAGAAACCACACCCCCTCTACATACAGAGTACACATTTTTGTCATTTACTAGTCACTTTATCAAACCATAGTGCCATCAGACTTCTGATACCAATGCAGGATGAAAGGGGAACACAAAATGTCCAACCCCTATAAAGAATGGGATAGAAAAATATGTTGTATTTTACAACAACAAAATGTTTTTACAAATTACAGGTCTCAAAAGTATCTTGTTCCAAATACATAGGATTGTAGTTCAGGCCAGTGCAATACAAAATGACAAAATAGTCAAAAGTCATTGAAATATGTATTTCAAATACGTATTAACAGAGATACTGCCCATCTCTGTCTCCACATTATCTTCTGTAACATGTTGAAGGGAATGCCTGCTGTTGGAAGCGTACTCCACCCTAAAGCCACTCTCCAATTAGGGCCACATCCTAGTTAAGCAGTACACCTTGCTGCAGTCAACTCTCTATGCCCGTTTGGTGAGCCACCATGCGGCTGGTGGGTCTCCAACCCAGCCACTATCTCAAAGACTATGGACCTCTTGATGAACTATTTTGATGTAGTTTTGATTGGTATGGTGGCCAAAGACATTTCAGTTATAGTTTTGACTTAAAGGGATACTTCAGGATGTTGTCAATGAAGCCCTATATTTATTTCCCCAGTCAGATGCACTTGTGGATAACATTTGTGGTGACAGAAATTGACTTAGGTACAAGGTAATTAAGTAAGATGACATACAGTTAGTCTTAAAGGTACTAAACGTAGTTATTGTGTGAAGAAGATATAATGAAGAAAACATTCTGCCAGTAAAACTTCATTAGAACAGTGTGTCGCACAAGTTCCTCTTTCTGGTCCTCTGTCTAAACCAACTGTTCTAGGCGGAGTGCCAAAACAGCTTCTGGGTGAGGGGCAGCATCCTGTTGTTGATCCTCTGTCTAAACCAACTGTTCTAGGAGGAGTGCCAAAACAGCTTCTGGGTGAGGGGCAGCATCCTGTTGTTGATCCTCTGTCTAAACCAACTGTTCTAGGCGGAGTGCCAAAACAGCTTGTGGGTGAGGGGCAGCATCCTGTTGTTGATCCTCTGTCTAAACCAACTGTTCTAGCCGGAGTGCCAAAACAGCTTCTGGGTGAGGGGCAGCATCCTGTTGTTGATCCTCTGTCTAAACCAACTGTTCTAGGCGGAGTGCCAAAACAGCTTCTGGGTGAGGGGCAGCATCCTGTTGTTGATCCTCTGTCTAAACCAACTGTTCTAGGCGGAGTGCCAAAAGAGCTTCTGGGTGAGGGGCAGCATCCTGTTGTTGATCTTCTGTCTAAACCAACTGTTCTAGGCAGAGTGCCAAAAGAGCTTCTGGGTGAGGCGCAGCATCCTGTTGTTGATCCTCTGTCTAAACCAACTGTTCTAGGCAGAGTGCCAAAAGAGCTTCTGGGTGAGGGGCAGCATCCTGTTGTTGAGATAGAAGTCACAACAGCTCAGCATTAGGGTTGAAAACTGAGATGTGTCAGTTCTCAGAACCCTGTTCCGAGAACTGAAACAACACCCTGATCTCTTGAGTTTGTAAGTGATTGCCCAGTAATTATGCTCTGAGGAGAGATAGGTATTTTATTTTGCCTTTTCAATGCCTTTTCAAAGTGATTTGTGAAACATTTATTTTTAATAAAATTCCAGGACATTTTCCTGTTTAAACCGGTCCTTTGCCTCCAGTGTCCTGGTCCTGAAAACACCCTGCAGACAGAGTATTCTACTACCACGGATGGGTAGAAATTACTACATACAATTACAAAATACAGATACAAAATACCATCAAGATCAATGTATCAAAATAAACTACTAAATACTTGTATTTTGTAATGTATTTCATTCAATGTAATGTATTCATTTTAAATACAAAAACACATTTGCAAGTAACCGATCCGAACACCAACAACATTCTCAGAAACAGTGACAAAACCTTTTTTCTTGCTATGACAGTGACACTGTATTTTGCTATCTACCTTCGTTGAGCAAGTCACTCTGGATAAGCTAAATGACTCAAATGTAAATGTATATGTGAAAATGAACCTACCAAATTAACTGTAAAGCACACTGGGTATTATTATTGGCCTTGTTTAGGGGTGGAGCTCTTTAGAATAATACTCAGCATGCTTTGCAATTATTCATTTTTACATCGACATTTACATTTTAGTCATTTAGCAGACGCATTTATCCAGGGTGACTTTTAATTAGTGCCTTCATCTTAAGACAGCTAGGTGAGACAACAAAATATTACAATCATATCAAGTACATTTTCCCTCAACAAAGTATTTATCAACATTTTTACATATACATTTATATTTAGTTAATTTAACAGACGTTCTTATCACACCATAGTGCTATCAGACTTCTGATACCAATGCAGGGTGAAAGGGGGGCCACAACATGTGAACCGCTATGATAAATGGTGTAGAAAAGTATTTAGTATTTATTTGGAAAATAAAAAATACAAAATGCATTGGAGTGTAGTTCAGCCCAGTGTAATTCTAATGACAAAATATTCAGAAGTAATTAAAATACGTATTTCAAATACATGTAACATAAATACTAACCATCTCTGCCTACTACCCAACACTCTGTCACGCTTCCTCATCAAATAAACCACACCCCCTCTACATACAGAGTTCACAGTCAAGAGGAAGCCACTTCCTGTCCTCTGGTGTAGAGTTCCATGAAACAGAAAGTAATCTTTGACACTGAACAGAAAGTAATCTTTGACACTGCCATTGCTTAACCTACGGGAGAGAGCACCAAAATGGCAGAGAATCAGGAACTGTTCTGTTGCTCCATCTGTCTGGATCTACTGAAGGATCCGGTGACTACTGCCTGTGGACACAGCTACTGTATGGGCTGTATTAAAGAAAGCTGGGATCAGGATGATCTGAAAGGTGTCTATAGCTGTCCTCAGTGCAGAGAGACCTTCACTCCAAGGCCTAATCTGAGGAAAAATAACATGTTGGCTGAGATGGTGGAGAAACTGAAGAAAACAGGACTCCAGGCTGCTCCCCTCCTGCCCTGTGCTATGCTGGACCTGGAGATGTGGCGTGTGATTTCTGCACTGGGACCAGAAAGCAGAAAGCCCTCATGTCCTGTCTGGCGTGTCTGGCCTCTTATTGTGAGACTCACCTCCAACCTCACTATGAATTTCCTGGTTTCAAGAAGCACAAGCTGGTCAAAGCCACCGCACAACTACAGGAGAAGATCTGCTCTCATCATGACAAATTGCTGGAGGTTTTCTGTCGTACCGATCAGCAGTGTATCTGTTATCTGTGTACAATGGATGAACATAAAGGCCATGATACAGTGTCAGCTGCAGCAGAGAGGACTGAGAAACAGGTAAGACCAGAACTACTTGTTTGTGACTGTCTGATAAACAAATAATTAAACATACAGTAGGAACTAAGGCTGTTTGAATATGAGATCATTCAAATGAAATCGATCCACGGCAGAACAAATATGAACACAAACCTTGAGTATATTGAGTTTGCTCCAAATGTATCACAATTTTCTGAAGTCAAACACTATTATCATTCCGAATGCCCTTTTAGGAGTTCAAAGTTCAGTCTCAACCCCTTGATACATGTACGTCTACCATAAAAACTATAATCATTAACATAGCAACATGTCATATGGTAAAGGAGCTTCCTCAAGATTTTAGACCTTCCTCTCTATGTGCCCTATGTCACATTACTATACTATTGATCTAGTAGACAAATAAAGCTTGATAGCTCATTGAAGAG
>NW_028157918.1:2500-62004 GCF_964263955.1 Coregonus lavaretus | reverse complement strand
TAGTCCCCGGGGGGTCCTGTTCCTGGTGTAGGGGTGGGGCCTCGGTGTCTTGTCCAATCACTGTTGTCGTTGCCGTCCTGCTGGAACTGACAATAGGGTGTACTTTCCTGGTTAAAGTCACAGGAGGTCAGAATGGCTGTAGGAAAGAGATGGGTGGAGAGAGATGGGTGGAGAGAGAGGGATAGAGAGAGATGGGTGGAGAGAGAGGGATGGAGAGAGAGGGATGGAGAGAGATGGGTGGAGAGAGAGGGATGGAGACAGATGGTGGAGGGAGAGGGATGGAGACAGATGGGTGGAGAGAGAGGGATGGAGACAGATGGGTGGAGAGAGAGGGATGGAGACAGATGGGTGAGAGAGAGACTGTGAGTGAGGCCCTGAAAGTCCTACTCGCTATAGCACTCAGATCTCTGACGCCTTCGAACATTAAACAACAACAAATGCTCGACCTCAACTGACATCACTGAACGTAAAGAATGTGTGACAGTTGATAGAACCAATAAGGCAAATATTAGCTGATCAAATCCTTATAGCTAAATGGCATTATATCAAATGTGTTTGTCATGTGTTGTCCTCCCCACTGCTACTATACAGACAAGGTGACATTGCAAAAGACCACTAACTACCATATCAACAGTAATGCATTTGGAATCTGTTTATTATATCTTAATTATGGAACACCCAGACCCTAAACCAATTACTTTATGGCCTGCTCCTGCATTGTTTTGTACCATAACTGTGAGAAAGTGTTTGTGTTTGTGTTGGCACGGGCACGTCTGGCAGTGTGTAAGCAGGTTGTGTAGCGATAAGCATCTTTGTGTTCAGGGGAGGAGATGGAGGGATAGGAGGAGTAAGATAACAGTAAAAAGGAGGAGGACGACTGTGTGATCACGCTGTCCATAGCTGATGTGAGCAACACCTTTGAACAGGTAAACATTCACAAGGCCATGGGGCCAGATGGATTACCAGGACGTGTACTCAGTGCATGCGTGGACCAACTGGCAAGTGTCTTCACTGACATTTTCAACCTCTCCCTGACGAGTCGATAATACCTACATCAGGGGCGTCAAACGTCCGGCCCACGGGCCGGATCAGGCCCGCAAACGGGTTTAATCCGGCCCGCGAGATGATTTCGAAAAAATAATAATAATAATAAAAATAAAAATAATTTTTGTTTTTTGTTTTGTTTTTTGTTGTTGTTGTAAAGTATAAAAATGCGCTGCAATTTTTCAATAAAATAAACTGGTGTTCCAATTGCGTCCACTGGATGGCGCAATAGCAATTGTGTTAAGCAAGCAAACTGTTTATACCGGGGCAGAGCAAAGTGGGTCAAGCACGTGCAGCCAATGAGCTACTTTGTTTTGCCCGCGATATTTATTACGGCTTCTACTTTTTAACATTATGTGCTTTGGCACCCTCATTGCCCCAATATGTCTCTGTCAAAAAAGAGAAAAGTGGACGCAGAGTGCAGAGTGTTCCAAGAAAAATGGTCATCCTATTTATTCACGGAATTGAATGGGAAAGCTGTATGTTTGGTGTGTTCAGAGCATGTTGCAGTGCTGAAAGAATATAACCTTCGTCGCCACTATGTGAGTCTTCATGCCGACAAATATGACAACTTTCAAGGACAGCGGAGATGAGAGAAGGTGAATGAACTGTTGGCGGGTCTGAAGAAACAGCAGTCTGTGTTTACTCACAGCCGAGACATCAGTGACGCTGCAGTGAAAGCTAGCTACCTCATTGCTAATATTTACATTTACATTTTAGTCATTTAGCAGACGCTCTTATCCAGAGCGACTTACAGGAGCAATTAGGGTTAAGTGCCTTGCTCAAGGGCACATTTACGTCATTTAGCAGACCCTCTTATCCAGAGCGACTCACCAATTGGTGCGTTCACCCTATAGCCAGTGGGATAACCACTTTACAATTGTTTTGGGGGGGGGGGGGGGGGTAGAAGGATTACTTTATCCTATCCCAGGTATTCCTTAAAGAGGTGGGGTTTCAAATGCCTCCGGAAGGTGGTGAGTGACTCCGCTGTCCTGGCGTCGTGAGGGAGCTTGTTCCACCATTGGGGTGCCAGAGCAGCGAACAGTTTTGACTGGGCTGAGCGGGAACTATGCTTCCGCAGAGGAAGGGGAGCTAATGAAATCGCAGTGGCTTCAAAACCATTTATTGAGGGTGAATTTGTAAAAACATGCATGATGAAGGCAGCGGAGATTGTGTGCCCTGAAAAGCGGCAGGCTTTTGCAAATATCAGCCTGACAAGAAACACAGTTGCAGACAGGATTTCCGATCTTTCAGTGGATTTGGACAGCCAGTTGAAGCAAAAAGTAAAGTCATTTATTGCGTTTTCGGTTGCAATTGATGAAAGCCTGGCTACAGATGGTGCGCCCTCAATGATCGGGAAAAAAGCAGGCGTTGTGACAAAGTTCAGAGAGAAAGTGCAATCTGCAAATGGAGGACGTGATTTTTTGACTTTTCACTGTATTTTGCACCAGGAGGCTTTGTGTTGCAAGTCATTAAAGATGGATAACGTCATGAAGGTGGTCATCCAAACTGTTAATTTCATCCGATCCAGAAGCCTGAATCACCGTCAGTTTGACAGCCTTCTCAGAGAGAAAGACCACATCTATGGCCTACCATACCACACTGAGGTAAGATGGTTAAGCCGAGGTGCTGTGCTGAGGCGTTTTTTTGATTTACGAGAAGAAATTGAACAGTTCATGGAAGAAAAGGGCAAACCAGTGTTAGAATTTCATTCAGCAGAATGGATGCAGGACCTTGCATTTATGGTGGATGTTACAGAGCACCTGAATAACTTGAACAAACAGCTGCAAGGGCGCAACAAAGTTGTCAGGCAGTATTATGACAGCATACGTTCTTTCAAGTTGAAGCTGTCATTGTGGGAGACGCAACTTGCCGGTGGTGATGCAGCTCACTTCCCCTGTCTGAAAAATGTGTGCGCGACCCAACATGTGGCAGACATGAAGCGGTTCAAAGATAAAATAACGGGACTGTTACTGGAGTTTGAGCAACGCTTTCAGATTTATGTTTATATGTTTTTATGTTGATGTGCTATTGTTTTTAATTGATTTTATTTTATTTGTATATTTAACCTATTCTTGACTCTGTGGTTCTTGCACTTGTTTGGGGAACAGGATTTCATTATTTGTATCTACATTTCTGCCTGAGAAATGACACCCTGATATAGTTCTGTGATCTGTGAAACAGTTCTGTTAATCACTGAGGCATTGTGTGTTTGTGTGTTCTTTTTCTTTAGAATTTTCAAATAAACTTGACGTGTTTTATGATTAATAGTGATGTTGTGCTTGTACTATTTTGGACACACTGTCCTCAGGCTCCAGCTTTATGTTGTATGTTGATCGTATTAAAACAAAGAAAACAATCTGAAGTTGTTGTTTTTAAGTTATATATACCATGATTTTTCCGGTCCGGCCCACTTGGGAATAGATTTTCCTCCATGTGGCCCCTGAGCTAAAATGAGTTTGACTCCCCTGGTCTATGACTTGGGTGACTGGAGTCTTTGACAATTTTATGGACCTTCCTCTGACACCGCCTAGTGTATAGGTCCTGGATGGCAGGAAGCTTGACCCCAGTGATGTACTGGGCTGTACGCACTACCCTCTGTAGCGCCTTACGGTTGGATGCCAAGCAGTTGCCATACCAGGCGGTGATGCAACCGGTCAGGATGCTCTTGATGGTGCAGCTGTAGAACTTTTTGAGGATCTGGGGATCCATGCCAAATCTTTTCAATCTCCTGAGGTGGAAAAGGTTTTGTCGTGCTTTCTTCACGACTGTCTTGGTGTGTTTGGACCATGATAGTTTGTTGGTAATGTGGACACCAAGGAACTTGAAACTCTCGACCCGCTCCACTACAGCCCAGTCGATGTTAATGGGGGCCTCCTTTACCTGTAGTCCATGATCAGCTCCTTTGTCTTCCTCACATTGAGGGAGAGGTTGTTGTCCTGGCACCACACTGCCAGGTCTCTGACCTCCTCCCTATAGGCTGTCTCATCGTTGTCGGTGATCAGGACTACCACTGTTGTGTCGTCAGCAAACGTAATGATGGTGTTGGAGTCGTGCTTGGGTGAACAGGGAGTACAGGAGGGGAGTAAGCACACACCCCTGAGGGGCCCCAGTGTTGATGATCAGTGTGGCAGATGTGTTGTTACCTACCCTTACCAACTGGGGGCGGCCCGTCAGGAAGTCCAGGATCCAGTTGCACAGGGTGGTGTTTAGTCCCAGGGTCCTTAGCTTAGTGATGAGCTTTATGGGCACTATGGTGTTAAACGCTGAGCTGTAGTCTATGAACAGCATTCTCACATAGGTGTTCCTTTTGTCCAGGTGGGAAAGGACAGTCTGGAGTGCGATTGAGATTGTGTCATCTGTGGATCTGTTGGGGTGTTATGCGAATTGGAGTGGGTCTAGGCATAGACTGTTCTCTCTACTACCGCACGGCAACCGGTACCGGAGCGCCAAGTCTAGGTCCAAGAGGCTCCTTAACAGCTTCTACACCCAAGCCATAAGACTGCTGAACAATTAATCAAATAGCCCCCCCCCCCCTTGTTTTTACATAGCTGCTACTCTCTGTTTATTATCTATGCATAGTCACTTTACCCCTACCTACATGTACAAATTACCTCGACTAACCGGTGCCCCCACACATTGACTCAGTACCGGTCCCCCCTGTATATATAGCATCGTTATTGATATTTTATTGTGTTACTTTTTTATTTTATTTTTTACTTTAGTTTATTTAGTAAATATTTTCTTAACTCTATTTCTTGAACTGCATTGTTGGTTAAAGGCTTGTAAGTAAGCATTTCACGGTAAGGTCTACACCTGTTGTATTCGGCGCGTGTGACAAATACAATTTGATTTGATTTGATCATGTTCGCAAGGACATTGTGATGACTGGATCATGTGACTGAACTCACCTGCCTGTTGTATCTATCAGATGCTATACAGTAGACCCACAGGGTGGGTGTTGCATAATTTTGTATTAATTTAGCCCAACACTAAAACACCTGATTCAACTAATCACCTTATCAGTTGTGGTAGGGCTGCGTATCATATTTGAATCAAGTGGTCTGCTAATATTAACAACTTACCGGCGTCTCTCGCTGATCTTGCATAGCTGTGTAAAAGAAAGTTATAAATGGATGAGAACAGATGTATAGAAAATAAGAGGTAGATTAAATGCAGTTTCCTGTTTGTATAAAATATACTGTCTGGGATCTATCCATATGCTATGTAAAGAATAGGAATTCCTATAGTATCAAAAATACCAGCAGAGATTTAAGAAGTAAATTAAATTAATTAACAGTAGACGGGTTAGCTGACAACATCACAAAAACGCTGCATGCCATTCAATGGGGCAGAAGTCTGTGTGTTGTTGTGATTCTGGATGGCCAGATAGCTAGCCACAAGGACAAGATGCTGCCATGTGGGCAGTGGTGTAAAGTACTTAGGTAAAAATACTTTAAAGTACATTAATTTACTGTTTATATTTTTGACAACTTGTATTTTTACTTCACTACATTCCTAAAGAAAATAATGTACTTTTTACTCCATATATTTCCCCTGACACCCAAACTCGTTACATTTTGAATGCTTAGCAGGACAGGAAAATGGTCAAATTCACGCACTTATCAAGAGAACATCCCTGGTCATCCCTACTGCATCTGATCTGGTGGACTCACTAAACACAAATGCTTTGTTTGTAAATGATGTTGGAGCGTGACCGTGGCTATCCGTAAATAACAAATAATTGTACTGTCTGGTTCGCTTAATATAAGCAATTAGAAATTATTTATACTTCTACTTTTCCTTTTGATACATTAGTATATTTTTGCAATTACATTTACTTCAGATACTTAAGTATATTTAAAACCAAATACTTTTAGACTTCTACTCAAGTAGTATTTTACTGGGTGACTTTCACTTTTACTTGAGTCATTTTCAATTACTTTTGCTCAAGTATGACAATTGGGTACTTTTTCCACCACTGCATGTTAGAGTCCGTAGGTGAAAGGCAATTTCAGCTAGTTTTATCTTGCTCTTGATACCATGTCTTGTTTTGAGTTGCTTTGACTGATGTCACGTCTCTGCTAATATGTCCCAAGAAAATTGCTAGCTAGCTAAACAACAATTGTTCATAAAGTTGTTTTCAAATCATTCAGAACAATTACTTGAGAGGGTACAATTTCAGAGCCACATCTGTTTAAACCACATCCATCAGAACAAGATTACAATTACACACAGGTAGCTCCATTATCCCTTATGGCTCCAAATGTGAGTCCATTAACACTGTCTTTACAATAATGTGTGTCAAGTATGGCAGATGCAACAAAACCAATTATTCTGTAAAACTTGATTGGTAAAATATTCCAAACACCTTACAATATCTGATACCTGTAATTAATACTTTACAGTATAATATTATCATACAATCATAATCAAACATTTCAAATTGACAAAACTAATTTGATTACTCAACCAATCAAGTCCAACTATTCAATAAGACCATAACAGATCTTGAATAACATTTTCAGCTCAATATTAATATCTCAGTCTCTGTAACTCACCCTTCTTCTGTAGCGGTCACTGCACTGTACCCACATATCCACAGTAGGACACAAATACTTTTTAATTTGCCCATGGCTAACTTAAAGAGTTAGCAGGCTAACCATTCAGTGAGCAGGGAATGAGGCTAACCAGAGGGATCAGGGTACTGTTATAGGTGGGATGAAGGTGTAGAATAAGAGAGGAGGAGGGGGAGAAAGGGAGGGTGAAGGGAGTGGGGTGTATTATAATCACTATCACTCTATCGCTAGCCTACGTCTCAAGATGTGTATGATATTGCGTTGCACATTGCAAAACCACCAACCCAATGAGTGAATGAGTAACAGTGAGTGATATGGCATGGGTGTGTTCAGCTTATGAGTTTTTGTCTGACGACAGAATAAGCTAGAATGGGTGGGGATGCTTCGTAAAGTACTGTATCTGTATAAAAATGCATTGCATAACAGTTTTAAGGCCTAAGTTTAATTGGGACAGAACCACACCAGTATTGGTAGTGGTGGAACAAGTACTCAATTGTCATACCTGAGTAAAAGTAAAGATACCTTAATAGAAAATGACTCAAGTAAAAGTGAAGGTCGCCAAGTAAAATACTACTTGAGTAAAAAGTATCTGGTTTTAAATATACTTAAGTATAGTGCTTTATAATTAGGCTGGGATTGACAGGCACACATGTCTCAAACCAGATAGACAATCTCAATGGCTGTGTTTTGTTTTGTCTGAATTGGGCTGCCTGTGTAAACACAGACAATAAGTTCCAGCCCAAATAGTTCCAAACCTTCAATAATAACACAACCAGATCTGTCTTATTATTAGTGAATAACATAGCCATAACAGTACAAATCTGTTGTCAAGTCAACAACAACAACAAAACATCCTGCCAGTCAGTCAGATGCCAGCTGATGTGCTTTATTTCTGACATTGGAACATTCATATTGCCTACTGGGTGGTTTCCAGCTCAAATAAACAAAACAAACAAATAAAGAAATATCTAATCAATGTAACATGATTCCAGGAGGACTGCCAGAGAGGTCCAGGCCTGTTCCCACTGTCTGAAAACGTTCCAGACTGTACGTTTTGTAAAAGGAGCGCCGATGATAAGGGTTTTATAGGATGTTGTAAAGAGGTGCCGTCCATGTTACTATCAGTCACCTATCAGTCTCACGCACTCTCTCTCTCTCCATCTTTCTCTCTTTATACATCCCTCTTTCTCTTGCTCTCTCTGGGACCCCACCATGCAATCAGTCACCTATCAGTCTCTCTCTTTCATTCTCTCTCTCTCTCTCTCTCTCTCTCTCTCTCTCTCTCTCTCTCTCTCTCTCTCTCTCTCTCTCTCTCTCTCTCTCTCTCTCTCTCTCTCTCTCTCTCTCTCTCTCTCTCTCTCTCTCTCTCTCTCTCTCTCTCTCTCTCTCTCTCTCTCTCTCTCTCTCTCTCCATGCTATCAGTCACATTTCACTCTGCACACCTTTCCATCCTATCTGTAGAACTACTGTATATTCCCTCACAACTGTGTACTCTTTGGAACTATTTAACTATTTGGTTCAAAGCATTCTCTCAGACCTAAACCTCAACTGGAGTTGTGTATAAAGGGTGTGACCATTGAACAAGTTGAAGAAGCTGAACTCCTAGGAGTAACATTGGATGGTCAGTTATCATGGTCAAGTCATATTGACAAAGTTGTTGTGAATATAGGGAGAGGTAGGTCTGTTATAAAAATGTTCTGTGTTTTTGACACAAAGATAAACTGTAGTGGTTACAAGTGAGTCATTTAGCAGACGCTCTTATCCAAAGCCACTTACAGAGAGCAATTAGGGTTAAGTGACTTGCTCAAGGGCACATTGGCAGATTTTTCACCTCGGGATGTTGTTCAGGCTTTGATCTTGTCCCATCTTGATTACGGTAACATAGTCAGGTGCAGCAAAGATAGACCTAGAAAAGCTGCACACAAAGAATTAACATCAACAACATGCATGATAGTCTTTCATGGTTGAGGAGAATTTGACTGCTTCTCTTCTAGTCTTTTTAAGAAACATTTGTGTGTTGAAAATGCCTAACCACTTGTATAATCTATTTGCATACACTTCAAACAGACATACAGTTGAAGTCGGAAATTTACATACACTTAGGTTGGAGTCATTAAAACTTGTTTTTCAACCACTCCACAATTTTCTTGTTAACAAACTATAGTTTTAGCAAGTCGGTTAGGACATCTACTTTGTGCATAACAGAAGTAATTTTTCCAACAATTGTTTACAGACAGATTATTTCACTTATAATTCAGTGTATCACAATTCCAGTGGGTCAGAAGTTTACCTACACTAAGTTCACTGTGACTTTAAACAGCTTGGAAAATTCCAGAAAATGATGTCATGGCTTTAGAAGCTTCTGATAGGCTAATTGACATAATTTCAATTGGAGGTGTACCTTTGGATGTATTTCAAGGCCTACCTTCAAACTCAGTGCCTCTTTGCTTGACAAAAGATTGTAGACCTCCACAAGTCTGGTTCATCCTTGGGAGCAATTTACAAATGCCTGAAGGTACCACGTTCATCTGTACAAACAATAGTACGCAAGTATAAACACCATGGGACCACGCAGCCATCATACCGCTTAGGAAGGAGACGCATTCTGTCTCCTAGAGATGAACGTACATTGGTGCGAAAAGTGCAAATCAATCCCAAAACAACAGCAAAGGACCTTGTGAAGATGCTGGAGGAAACAGGTACAAAAGTATCTATATCCACAGTAAAACGAGTCCTATATCGACATAACCTGAAAGGCTGCTCAGCAAGGAAGAAGCCACTGCTCCAAAACCACCATAACAAAGCCAGACTACGGTTTGCATCTGCACATGGGGACAAAGATCGTACTTTTTGGAGAAATGTCCTCTGGTCTGATGAAACAAAAATAGAACTGTTTGGCCATAATGACCATCGTTATGTTTGGAGGAAAAAGGGGGTTTCTTGCAAGCCGAAGAACACCATTGTTAAGTGAATTATTTAACAAACTATTTCAGTGTCTCTGTGCGTCACCCAAAAGGTTGTAAGTCTTTTGGGATTTAAGTAACGGACAGAGTCCCGGTCTGCATAGTCAGAGATTTATTCATTGAGAATTCTGCCACAAAATGGTCGGTCAATATTTTTATATGCACACGTCATACAAAATCCCACCCCTCTGTAGGCGGGCTGTAGTTTTCCACTTTAAAACTGCTCTCCTGACCATCAGTTCACACACACACACACACACACATACACACACACACACACACA
Source organism: Coregonus lavaretus (assembly GCF_964263955.1). Lineage (NCBI taxonomy): Eukaryota > Metazoa > Chordata > Actinopteri > Salmoniformes > Salmonidae > Coregonus > Coregonus lavaretus. Next base: position 52,135 of record NW_028157918.1, on the reverse strand, counting down.
CACACACACACACACACATACACACACATACATACACATACATACACACACACATGTTCTTATTATAGTCTCTCTCCTCCCTAAATTCCTAAGTTATTGCTGTTCTCACAATATTCTGCACCATGTTTAACAGTTCTCCTTCTTCTTCGCCGTCCGGGTCTAACTCCTACTCACATTGCTAAATAGTAGCTCAATGTCATAGTCTTTACTGGTCCTACACTCACACATTACCAGGTAGTAGATTCTAACACATCTCACACAGTTTCAGAGTGTAATAATTAGTCACTACTAAGAAAGTACTAATCATACTTAAAACAAGAACATTTCACAACTATATTTAAGGGTGGAACATTTAGTCATTACTTTTAACCTGTATATAGAATTAATTTCTATATCAATCCACCCTTTGACTAAATTATCCACACTTCAATACACATAAAATCATTACAATTACTTTTAAACTAGAGATTAATAGTTCTAGGAAAATATCCAGTCTCAAACTATCTGAATAGTCGTCATCCTCCACCAAGCCTGGTGGGTCATATTCTTAATTCCTTAGGTCGGAGTCCGGGATTGGGCCGTATCTCACCATCTGCTGTGATACTGCATTCTCCAACGCCTTGCTCACCAACCCTCGGACACAGGGAATAAGACAACATCCACAAAGAACAAGCATACCCATAGACGCGATTGCCGCGCCTAAAATAGTACCAAACATGTTATCAAACCAACCAGTCATTGATGTATTCACCCCCCAGTTATCAGCCCATTCTTTACTTAATGCAGTGAGACCTGCCAGTGCTCTAGTTACTGTACCATATGGGGCTTTATTGTTGGGGATAAACATACAACAATAACCTCCCACCATCTTGCAAATCCGCCCTTCTCTGCTAAAAGCATTCCGAGAACCAAACTATTCTGCAGGTCATGAGTGAGGTGGCGGATAGTTGGCCTGAGATTCTCTTCACTGCATCCCTTGTCTAATTAACGAATCTTTGTAGATGCAATTAATCCAGTCAACATTTTTATCAATTGTAACCCACCAGAAAAACGTTGTTGTAAACCCTTCTCCAATTTGATCTGTGATTCGCATTACTTTGGTGTCTATAACATTGATAATCTCCGGGGTTTATGGTGAATTGGGGTGACTTAGTATTATCCTTTTTAAGAGTGGTTATTTTAATATCAGAACAATTAGGTGAGGTTTGGTTTGATCCCAAATATATCACACAAGAGAACATGGTCTGAGGCATAGGTGCAGTTACAAGGGTTGGCCTACCTGTTGAACATGCATAACAATTAGTTTGACCCAACACCCTAGCTGTGTAGTTCAACCACCTTACCCAGAAGTTCTCATTTGAAATTCCTTCTACTTCTCCTTGGTTCATTTCCTGCAAGAGGAAATATTCTACCCTTGGTGTTTTAGTGCTATTTAGGATTCCTTCTGAGGGCCTTCCAAGGGGTATTAGACTATTTGTTGATACCTCTGGTGATATTTGTAAAGTGATTATCCCACTGGCTATAGGGTGAACGCACCAATTGGTAAGTCGCTCTGGATAAGAGCGTCTGCTAAAATGACGTAAATGTGCCCTTGAGCAAGGCACTTAACCCTAATTGCTCCTGTAAGTCGCTCTGGATAAGAGCGTCTGCTAAATGACTAAAATGTAAATGTAAATAACATTAGATCTACCTGCTGTTCTGTCTCGGGGGTGGAAGATTTATTTCTCTCCTGAAAAATGAACCTCAAACATATATCTGCCCCGAAATCATCAACACAGGCCCAATAGTTCCTTGCTATGTCATCTTGCATAATTGACTTTACCGTTATCACCAGTTCCGTTTTACATTTATCATGGGTTTGTTTAATTCCCCATCGGTGTACTGCGTCCATTCCATTCTCCTATTATGTTCCCCAGGTATGTTTAAACACCCTTGCCCAAGGAAATTAGCGTTCCCCAGTGCAAATGTATTTACCATACCTTCTAGGACCTAACTTTCTTGTACACGCCCCCTTCTTACCAAAGCCCCCAAAACCTCCTATCTCTTCATGGGAGAAGTCGAATGGTATCTTGAATCCCCCATCTTGTCCTAAACTGACTTTAACTATTAAAATAATCATTCCCCCAATAGTCTTTCTTGGTGTCAGTATTTCTACGAGATCGAATCAGTGCATAATTTCCCTGTTTAGGTTGACCTGGATTAATCCATAATATGGTTAACATGATGATGCAGCTCAGAGTCCCCCAAAATCCCCAAAACCGCCATCCCAATCCTGTCCCTGACCCACCTGCCTGGTACTTCCCCATACCCACACCTCTATAAACACCCCACAGTGATGAAAGGTCGGGGTAGGGTTTCTTCGTGAACAGAGTTTACCCCCGAACCCTAGTGGGTCAGTTCTTCTCTTTAACTCTGTGTGTGTTCAACGGAGTTGGTATGTGGGCCTACCTTTTTGCAGTGGGTAACGTGGACCCAAGTGGCTCTCTCAGCTATTCTTATAGCGAAGGCAGTTACCAATAGGACTAGGTATGGTCCCTCCCAGCGTGACTGCTTTCAATCCTTTTTTCTCAACGATTGGATCCACACCCAGTCTCCAGGTTATATACTATGAATCACCTTCTCCTTTAATTCTCCTGTAGGACACAAATTCATAGACATACGGGTATGGTTAACGAACAATTTTCTCATGTGTTCTGCTAGTGTATTCTCTAGTTCTATGTCTGCCTGTTCTGGTCCTGCCAACTGTGGCATTCTGTAAGGTCTTCCAAACACTTTCTCAAAGGGGGATGACCCATCTTTATCTGGGGTTACTCTAAATTTCTTCCCTTCACTCCGTGATAACTCTATAAAATCAATTTCCAATTGCTGGAAGGGGTACTTAGCAGGAGGATAATCACCCTGAGGTGCCCTTTGTCTGCCCTGGTGATTATTTTGAGCACAGATAACACATCTTGAACAATTTTTATATTTTTTATATTTTTATAATTAGTAATCCCATATACAACAAAGTGTTGTCTAATCTGCTCTACCATCCATCCCTCCTCTTGACACATGTCACTGCCCATGTGTCAATATTACCACCTACCTAAACAATCACTTAGGTAATATTGGTAATTTATCATCCAACTGCCATCCCTTATTTATTTTTGAGACTGTCCCTTGCTTCTTTATTGCTCCTATCTTCCTGATCTCATTACTAAATAAATGATCTAGGTAATAGCTGTTTCACATTAGATTGTACCTTCCTCTGATTACTGCAGCTTATTGCATTAATTTAGTTTCACATACCAACTTGTTGTTTATTAAAGCATAATAAAAATGAAATTTAAATGACAACATTTGATAATACCTCAACTTACTTCTATCCCGTAAAAGTAATCCAAGATTAGTACAATTGACTAGCAACGGGTATCCCTCATTCAGGGAAAGCTCTCTCTCTCTTCTGTTATTTTATGGTTCAAATCATATATATTATTACCAAATTATAATCTTCACACTTTTCACAGTACTATAAATTACCCTCAACTTGGTAAAATAAACTATCTTAAAGTCCTCCTCTCATGCCTTTACAATTACAAGTGTGGATGATTAATTAACACCAGAAAGTCAAAACAGAGTTCAGAGGCAATTGAAATCATTCAACGAACTGTTCCATCCCATAGTATACTAAACATTACCATCATCCTAAATATTTCATAAATGTTACTTATCCCAAGTGTTCATTAAGTCCTCATGACATTTATTCTCATAAGAAATCATGTATACCCTAAACTCAGTCAAAACCGAAAAACTCCATAAAATTCACTGTGTGTGCTCCTTTAAGAATTATCACCTTTGACCTGTTGAAAACCCCCTTCAATCAAAATAACAACCCTTTATAAACATCATACTAGGTGTGTTGTTTTTTATTTGAAAAACCCAATTGAAAAACAACAACCCAAAATAGCCAGGTCATGAGGACTCCTGATTTCTCTCTTCCTCCCACTCTAGTCATGCCTCCTCTTCTTCCTCTGATTCTGGCTTTCTCCCCCTGTCTCTTCCTCCTCTGCCTGGATTATACTTTCCTCCTTTTCCTCTCTTCCCCTTCTGCCTACAGTTTCTTAACTGGTGCCCTTTTCTTCCACAGGAACTACACGGTTCCTCACATTCTCTAGCAAAATGTCCCGTTTTGTCACAATTGTAACACTTCCACTCACTCCTGTCTCCACTATTACTGTTTCTTTCTTGTCTGTCTTTGCTACCGTAACCTCTCTTCTCTCCTAGGTCCTTCCAGTCTCTCCTACCTCCCATCTCCCCTAGGGCTGCCACTAGGTACTCAGCTCCCTTCACTTCCTTTTTCTTGTTTCGTTCCTTTCCATTCTGCTCATGATGGATTGCATAACGCTTAACTTCAGCTAAGGTAGCCGTCCCCCAGTTTTTTATTGCTTGAGCGATTTCTGGCCTCATTCCATTTAGGAAGGCAATCTTTAACTGTTGGTGATACGGACCCTCTGGTGCCCCTGGTCCTGGATCTGTTAGCCCACTGTTTGCATTGAACACATCTCTCAGTCTCTCTAGGTATTGACTAATAGTCTCACTGTCTCCCTGCCTACACTCGTGGACTTTGGAGAAGTCGGCATGTCTGTGATAATATTCTCTCAGATTATCACAGAGTTGTGCCAATTTATCTCCATAAGCCCCTCCTGCTGCCCACTCTAGAACCGGCGCATTCCCATCTCCGGGAACCCAGTTTCCTCTCACTGCCGCCCAGTCCTTTAACACTATATGTCTGACTGCCCTCTCTAGTTCCCCTGTATTCAGCTTAAAGCTGGCGGTCAGCCCTTCCATATCTCTTCTGAACTGGTGTACCCCCGTCTTGGGGTGGGGTATCCCTTCCACTGCTCTCACTACATCTCTCTGAGTCCATGCTCTGTATACTTGTATCAGGTGGTTCTCTTCTCCTGCTCTGGGGTTTGGCAGGGCTATTAAGGGATAGGATTGCTCCATCTTACCCTTACCACTGCCAGCCCCATCTGACTCTTCCCCGTCTGTCTCCTCTACCTCTATTACTGACTTTCCATCTAACATTACTTTAACAGATAACCAATTATTTTTAACTTTTAGTCAAAACAAACAAAACATCTGTTCCCAGAGCTGCAACTTAAACTACTCTGTTATACTAACCGCTATGTGTTGCTAGGATAATCTCTTTTCTCACCCATGACGTATATCTGTGTTTGGGTGAGCAAGTCAATATATAATTATCCTTCCAATTATTATTTAACACATTCCCTTCATCAAATATACTCCCAGCAGAACTGAAAAAAACAAAACAGACTGTGATTTCCAGGACACTGCCCCTTTGTTTCTGGCCTCACTACATCTAAAGTTGCTGGGGCCCCTTTAATTCCCCGCCAATAGATTAGGTAAGGCTATCAGTGGGTACTGGCCCCCTCCTACTCTCTCATCTCCTGACTCATACTGACTCCCTCCTGAGCTTAGCTCTGAATCCTCCTGTTCCTCTCTTTGCTGTTTCTTTAGATCATTACCACAATTTACATGCATTTCTCATCCCCAGTAAATTCTGGGACCTCTTGTGAGGATTTGCCCTCCCATGGTTGGTACTGTTAAAAATCCCTTAGCCACCTCTTCTACATAACAAGTTATTCAAAACAGTTTCACACCACACCTGGAATCACCCCTTCCTGTATAGGTACTAGTCCCCCAGAATTATCTCCTAGTCTACGGAGGAATTTATCCCCACAATGTAATCTTGATAATTCCTGACAGCCCCATACAACAGGAATGGGTTCTCCCTCTTTTCTATACAACCACCTGGAACTACCCCTTCCTGTATATGTAGTCTTGACTAGTCCCCCAGAATTATCTTATACTCTACGGAGGAATTTATCCCCACAATGTAATCTTGATAATTCCTGACAGTCTCATACAACAGGAATGGGTTCTCACTCCTCTATACAACCACCTGGAATTATTCATAGATGTGACTTTTGAGCAAATATTAGGTCTCACACGTATACAACCTTACATGATTATTGGTTTAACACCACCGGTAACCCGGAGTTTGTAAGGCTCCAGTTTCATGAAACGGATAGAGTTACGGCAAAATCTACAGTTGTTTGTGACTTTTGACTTGACTAATATTCTATTTCTCACACATGCTATTTTAATTCCTTCTGGTGTACACCCCTCCCTGTATTTCTTTATCCCGGATTATTTGTTGAACATTACTGTTCTATAATCTACTACAGGTTCTCTGAATACAGGGTAGTTTCTTTTGGTAATGGCCTATTACCGTGAATCGTTACGGACCCACCCTGAGCAATCCCAGACTGCCCCAATTAATGAATAAAGACTACTGACCTTATCCTTGCAGCCGAGATTCAATGTAGGTTTGGATTCCGTCACCGTCTCTGTCATTAATCGGGTGTCCTCTGGCCTGTCTTAACCCTTAATGTCAAAGGGCAGGACTTTCTATTTACGACTGTATCATTCACCCGTCGACGGTTTTCAGAGTTACCAGGAATGACAGAGGCAGGTATTGGATTCCGAGCTCGAAGGACCAAGCTGTTAAGTGAATTATTTAACAAACTATTTCAGTGTCTCTGTGCATCTCCCAAAAGGTTGTAAGTCTTTTGGGATTTAAGTAACGGACAGAGTCCCGGTCTGCATAGTCAGAGATTTATTCATTGAGAATTCTGCCACAAAATGGTCGTACAATATTTTTATATGAACACGTCATACAAAATCCCACCCCTCTGTAGGCGGGCTGTAGTTTTCCACTTTAAAACTGCTCTCCTGACCATCAGTTCACACACACACACACACACACACACACACACACACACACACACACACACACACACACACACACACACACACACACACACACACACACACACACGTACACACACGTACACACACATACACACACATACACACACACACATGTTCTTATCATAGTCTCTCTCCTCCCTAAATTCCTCAGTTATCGCCGTTCTCACAATATTCTGCACCATGTTTAACAGTTCTCCTTCTTCTTCGCCGTCCGGTCTAACTCCTACTCACATTTCTAAATAGTAGCTCAATGTCATAGTCTTTACTGGTCCTACACTCACACATTAACAGGTAGTAGATTCTAACACATCTCACACAGTTTCAGATTTTAATAATTAGTCACTACTAAGAAAGTACTAATCATACTTAAAACAAGAACATTTCACAACTATATTTAAGGGTGGAACATTTAGTCATTACTTTTAACCTGTATATATAATTAATTTATATATCAACCATCCCAACCGTGAAGCACAGGGGTTGCAGCATCATGCTGTGGGGGTGCTTTGCTGCAGGAGGGAATGGTGCACTTAACAAAATAGATGGCATCATGAGGAAGGAAAATTATGTGGATATATTGAAGGGATAGTATAAAAGTAATTACCCCCACCCCCCCTACCCCACCCCCACAAACAAACACAACATTAATAATAATAATAATAACAATAATAATAATACAAAATAAAATAAAAAATTATAATAATAATAATTGTAAAGTGGTTATCCCACTGGCTATCATAAGGTGAATGCAACAATTTGTAAGTCGCTCTGGATAAGAGCGTCTGCTAAATGATGTAAATGTAAATGTAATGTAAATGTAAACATCTCAAGACATCAGTCAGGAAGTTAAAGCTTGGTCGCAAATGGGTCTTCCAAATGGACAATGACCCCAAGCATGCTTCCAAAGTTGTGGCAAAATGGCTTAAGGACAACAAAGTCAAGGAATTGGAGTGGCCATCACAAAGCCCTGATCTCAATCCTATAGAACATTTGTGGGCAGAACTGAAAAAGCTTGTGCGAGCAAGGAGGCCTACACACCTGACTCAGTTACACCAGCTCTGTCAGGAGAAATTGGCCAGAATTCACCCAACTTATTGTGGGAAGCTTGTGGAAGGCTACCCGAAACATTTGACCCAAGTTAAACAATTTAAAGGCAATGTTACCAAATACTAATTGAGTGTATGTCAACTTCTGACCCACAGGGAATGTGATGAAAGAAAGAAAAGCTTAAATACATAATTCTCTCTACTATTATTCTGACATTTCACATTCTTAAAATAAAGTGGTGATCCTAACTGACCTAAGACAGGGCATTTTTACTAGGATTAAATGTCAGGAATTGTGAAAAACTGAGTTTAAATGTATTTGGCTAAGGTGTGTGTAATCATCTGACTTCAACTGTACATACCCCACCAGACACGCCACTATGGCTTTCTTCACGGTACCCAAACCAAAAACAGATTTAATGCATCACTCAGTTATGTATAGAGCCACGTCATCATGGAATGCTCTGCCAGAGGTTACTCAGGTTTAGTTTAAAAAAACAGATTTTAAAAAATGTTTTATCACAGCGCCTATCCTCTTTCTAAAGATCTAATTTAACTCTACTGCCTATACGAATATGAATACAGGATGTGAATAGTGTGTAAATAGTGTTTTTGTTGTCTCTTAGTGTCTTTGCTACATATACAGTGGCTTGCGAAGTATTCACCCTCCTTGGCATTTTTCCTATTTTGTTGTCTTACAACCTGGAATTAAAATGCATTTTGGGGGGGTTTGTATCATTTGATTTACACAACATGCCTACCACTTTGAAGATGCTAAATATTTTTTTGTGTGAAACAAATAAGAAATAAGACAAAAAAACTTACAACTTGAGCGTGCATAACTCTTCACCCCCCCCCCCCAAAGTCAATACTTTGTAGAGCCACCTTTTGCAGCAATTACAGCTGCAAGTCTCTTGGGGTATGTCTCTATAAGCTTGGCACATCTAGCCACTGGGATTTTTGCCCATTCTTCAAGGCAAAACTGCTCCAGCTCGTTCAAGTTGGATGGGTTCCGCTGGTGTACAGCAATCTTTAAGTCATACCACAGATTCTCAATTGGATTGAGGTCTGGGCTTTGACTAGGCCATTCCAATACATTGAAATGTTTCCCCTTAAACCACTCGAGTGTTGCTTTAGCAGTATGCTTAGGGTAATTGTCCTGCTGGAAGGTAAACCTCCGTCCCAGTCTCAAATCTCTTGAAGACTGAAACAGGTTTCCCTCAAGAATTTCCCTGTATTTAGCACCATCCATCATTCCTTCAATTCTGACCAGTTTCCCAGTCCCTGCCGATTAAAAACATCCCCACAGCATGATGCTGCCACCACCATGCTTCACTGTGGGGATGGTGTTCTCGGGGTGATGAGAGGTGTTGGGTTTGCACCAGACATAGCATTTTCCTTGATGGCCAAAAAGCTCAATTTTAGTCTCATCTGACCAGAGTACCTTCTTCCATATGTTTGGGGAGTCTCCCACATGCCTTTTGGCGAACACCAAACGTGTTTGCTTATTTTTTCTTTAAGCAATGGCTTTTTTCTGGCCACTCTTCCGTAAAGCCCAGCTCTGTGGAGTGTACGGCTTAAAGTGTTCCTATGGACAGATACTCCAATCTCCGCTGTGGAGCTTTGCAGCTCCTTCAGAGTTATCTTTGGTCTCTTTGTTGCCTTTCTGATTAATGCCCTCCTTGCCTGGTCCGAGAGTTCTGGTGGGCGGCCCTCTCTTGGCAGGTTTGTTGTGGTGCCATATTCTTTCCATTTTTTAATAATGGATTTAATGGTGCTCCGTGGGATGTTCAAAGTTTCTGATATTTTCTTATAACCCAACCCTGATCTGTACTTCTGCACAACTTTGTCCCTGACCTGTTTGGAGAGCTCCTTGGTCTTCATGGTGCCGCCTGCTTGGTGGTGCCTCTTGCTTAGTGGTGTTGCAGATTCTGGGGCCTTTCAGAACAGGTGTATGTATACTGAGATCATGTGACAGATCATGTGACATTTAGATTGCACACAGGTGGACTTTATTTATCTAATTATGTGACTTCTGAAGGTAATTGGTTGCACCATATCTTATTTAGGGGCTTCATAGCAAAGGGGGTAAATACATATGCACGCACCACATTTCCGTTATTTATTTTGTAGAATTTTTTTTTAACAAGTTATATTTTTCATTTCACTTCACCAATTTGGACCATTTTGTGTATGTCCATTAAATGAAATCCATATAAAAATCAATTTAAATTACAGGTTGTAATGCAACAAATAAGGGAAAACGCCAAGGGGGATGAATACTTTTGCAAGGCACTGTAAATCTTATTTTTTGTTTTGAATTTAATGTAATATCTTATGTTGTTCTAGTCTACTACTGTTCTTTACTTTGTCATGTATTTGTATGTTTTATGTGGACCCCAGGGAGAGTAGCTGCTGCATGTGCAGTAGCTAATGGAGAACCTAATAAACTAAACTAAACAACTCTCTCTCTCTCTGTAAACTGTTCTGTATCTGTCTGTCTTTCTTTCTTTCTTTCTTTCTTTCTTTCTTTCTTTCTTTCTTTCTTTCTTTCTTTCTTTCTTTCTTTCTTTCTTTCTTTCTTTCTTTCTTTCTTTCTTTCTTTCTTTCTTTCTTTCTTTCTTTCTTTCATTCTCACCCACTCTTTTCATCTGTCTGACCACCACTATTCCACTCTATTGATTTCTTTCTTCCCTCTGACCCTCTTTCGGGAGTGGGGAGTGAGATTGTCTGGAGTGTGTAAAATTTCAGAAATTATTCATCATTTACGGCCATATTAGGGTGTAGGAAAAGGTATTGGAAATACTTTGATTAAAGACTTTGATCACCCTACAGGATTTCCTTTACTTTTCACTTCTCTCTTCTTCTCTTTCACTTTCGTTAGATTCAGTAACTTTCCTATTGTTATGACAGGTTAATGTTGGGACATAGACAAACACAATATCCACGTTACACTTCCACACTACACACCTTGTCCAGCTGCTGAACCTGGTTGATAAGCACATCAGGTTCTGCCATTTAAGGTGATCGTCAGTCAGAGTGCCAGCTTGGAGAGGCTGCTGGTTGGTTTGGTTAGTTTAGTCTTTAGTTTGGGAATGCCTTTGGTATTTTTCCTTTTTGTACATATTTACCATCTGAACAAATAATAATCCGCTTGGATTGGCCAACCAAGAGTTCGAGAAAGACCAAGGTAAGGTTGCTGTCTCCATGGGAACATGTACAGTTGAAGTCGGATGTTTACGTACACCTTAGCCAAATAGATTTAAACTCTGTTTTTTCACAATTCCTGACATTTAATGCTAATAAACATTCCCTGTCTTAGGTCAGTTAGGATCACCACTTTATTTTAAGAATGTGAAATGTCAGAATAATAGTAGAGAGAATGATTTATTTCAGCTTTTATTTCTTTCATCACATTCCCAGTGGATCAGAAGTTTACATACACTCAATTAGTATCTGGTAGCATTGCCTTTAAAATGTTTAACTTGGGTCAAACGTTTCGGGTAGCCTTCCACAAGCTTCCCACAATAAGTTGGGTGAATTTTGGCCCATTCCTCCTGACAGAGCTGGTGTAACTGAGTCAGGTGTGTAGGCCTCCTTGCTCGCACACGCTTTTTCAGTTCTGCCCACACATTTTCTATAGGATTGAGGTCAGGGCTTTGTGATGGCCACTCCAATACCTTGACTTTGTTGTCCTTAAGCCATTTTGCCACAACGTTGGAAGTATGCTTGGGGTCATTGTCAGTTTGGAAGACCCATTTGCGACCAAGCTTTAACATTCTGACTGATGTCTTGAGATGTTGCTTCAATATATCCACATAATTGTCCTTCCTCATGATACCATCCATTTTGTTAAGTGCACCAGTCCCTCCTGCAGCAAGGCACCCCCACAGCATGATGCTGCAACCCCAGTGCTTCACGGTTGGGATGGTGTTCTTCGGCTTGCAAGATACCCCCTTTTTCCTCCAAACATAACGATGGTCATTATGGCCAAACAGTTCTATTTTTGTTTCATCAGACCAGAGGACATTTCTCCAAAAATTGTGATCTTTGTCCACATGTGCAGTTGCAAACCGTAGTCTGGCTTTTTTATGGCGGTTTTGGAGCAGTGGCTTCTTCCTTGCTGAGCGGCCTTTCAGGTTATGTCGATATAGGACTTGTTTTACTGTGGATATAGATACTTTTGTACCTGTTTCCTCCAGCATCTTCACAAGGTCCATTGCTGTTGTTCTGGGATTGATTTGCACTTTTTGCACCAAAGTACATTCATCTCTAGGAGACAGAACGTGTCTCCTTCCTGAGCGGTATGATGGCTGCGTGGTCCCATGGTGTTTATACTTGCATACTAATGTTTGTACAGATGAACGTGGTACCTTCAGGCGTTTGGAAATTGCTCCCAAGGATGAACCAGACTTGTGGAGGTCTACACATTTTTTTCTGAGGTCTTGGCTGATTTCTTTTGATTTTCCCATGATGTCAAGCAAAGAGGCACTGAGTTTGAAGGTAGGCCTTGAAATACATCCACAGGTACACCTCCAATTGACTAAAATTATGTCAATTAGCCTATCAGAAGCTTCTAAAGCCATGACATCATTTTCTGGAATCCAAGTAAACTTCTGACCCACTGGAATTGTGATACAGTGAGTTATAAGTGAAATAATCTGTCTGTAAACAATTGTTGGAAAGATTACTTGTGTCATGCACAAAGTAGATGTCCTAACTTGCCAAAACTATAGTTTGTTAACAAGAAAATTGTGGAGTGGTTGAAAAACAAGTTTTAATGACTCCAACCTTGTCACGGAATCAGCCGAGGCTGCTCCTCCTCCTTGCTCGGGCAGGCTTCAGCGTTCGTCGTCCCCGGAGTACTAGCTGCCACCGATCTATGTTTCGGTGTTTGACTTGTTTTGTCCTGATTGTGTACACCTGTTCCCCATTATGTTGTATTGTATTCCCTATTTAACCCTCTGTCGTTCATTGTGTGTTGTGTGTTATTGTATTCGTCATCGGCAGTGTTTCGTGTGTGGGTTGTTTATCCTCCTTATGTGGAGATTGTTTTTCTTCTCTGGTTACTTTCGAGTAAAGTACGTTTCCAGTAAGCTCTGTGTCCTGCGTTTGACTTCGCCGACCGCATTTCACCGTCGCACTCTGACAGAATAACACACCATCATGGAGTCAGCAGGATCGGCGGTGCCAAGGGGATCACTGGAGGAGCGCGTAATCCACCAAGAGGCCATGATCCAGAACCTGGGCACCACCATGCAAGGGGTGATGGACACCTTGAGGCGATGGGAGAGTGGAGGTTTGCCCACACCTCCTCCTACGATACCACCACCATCAGCCATCGTTCCATCTCCGGAGTCCAGTGGGATTCGGCTCTCGCTCCCGAGGGCTTATGATGGCACCACGGCCGGGTGTCAGGATTTCCTACTCCAGGTTGAACTATACCTAGCAACCATTCACCCGGCGCCCTCAGGATACGAGAGCGTGTCCGCCCTCATCTCCTGTCTGTCCGGCAAGGCGCTGGAGTGGGCCAACGCCGAATGGGGTGGGATAGACGCCGCTACGGTCAGCTATGCGGAGTTCACCCGCCGCTTCCGGGCAGTATTCGATCATCCCCCAGAGGGTAAAGTGGCGGGTGAGCGTCTATTCCACCTTAGACAGGGGAGGAGGAGCGCGCAGGAGTTCGCGCTGGACTTCCGGACGCTAGCTGCCAACACGGGATGGAATGAGAGGGCCCTCATCGACCACTACAGATGCAGCCTGAGGGAGGACGTGCGTCGGGAATTGGCCTGCAGGGACACCAACCTCAGCTTTGATCAACTGGTGGACATGTCGATTCGCCTGGATACCCTGTTGGCTACCCGCGGACGTCCGGATTTGGGGCCGTCCATTCCATCCCCCAGCACTTCCGAGCCGACCCCTATGGAGCTCGGGGGTGCTGGTGCTAGGGAGACCAGGAGGGAGACCAGGAGGGAGGCCATCATGAGGAGATAGTACATTTGTATTTGATTGATTCTCCTGCGTTTCCCGTGGTGTTGGGGCTTCCCTGGTTAACATCTCATGACCCCAACATTTCATGGCAGCAGAGAGCTCTCCAGGGATGGTCTGATCAGTGTACTGGGCGGTGTGTAGGCGTTTCCGTAGTGGCAACGACGGTGGAGAGCCCGAACCAAGTTCCCACTTTGCACATTCCACCTGAGTATGCCGATTTGGCTCTCGCCTTCAGTAAGAAGAAGGCGACTCAATTACCACCTCATCGACAGGGGGATTGTGCGATAGACCTCCAGGTAGGCGCTGCGCTTCCACGTAGTCACGTGTATCCTCTGTCTCAGGAGGAGACGGCTGCTATGGAGACCTACGTCACCGAATCTTTGAGACAGGGTTACATATGGCCGTCTACTTCCCCTGCGTCCTCGAGTTTCTTTTTTGTGAAGAAGAAGGATGGGGGTTTACGCCCGTGTATTGATTACCGTGGTCTAAATCAGATCACCATCAAATAAAGCTATCCGCTCCCTCTGATTGCTAGTATGACGGAGTCATTACACGGGGCGCGATTCTTCACAAAATTGGATCTCAGGAGCGCGTACAACCTGGTGCGCGTTAGGGAGGGAGATGAGTGGAAGACAGCATTCAGTACCACCTCGGGTCACTATGAGTACCTCATCATGCCATACGGGTTAATGAATGCTCCTTCAGTCTTCCAATCATTTGTGGACGAGATTTTCCGGGACTTGCATGGACAGGGTGTTGTGGTATATATTGATGACATTCTAATATACTCTGCTACACGAGCCGAGCATGTGTCCCTGGTGCGTCGAGTGCTTGGTAGACTGTTGGAGCATGACCTGTATGCGAAGGCGGAGAAATGTCTGTTCTTCCAGGAGTCCATCTCCTTCCTGGGACATCGGTTGTCCGCGTCAGGGGTAGAGATGGAGATTGACCGCGTTTCTGCCGTGCGTAATTGGCAGACTCCCACCACGGTAAAGGAGGTGCAGCGCTTCTTGGGTTTTGCCAATTACTACCAGAGGTTTATCCGGGACTTTGGACAGGTAGCGGCTCCCATTACCTCTCTGCTAAAGGGGGTCCGGTGCGCCTGCAGTGGTCAGCTGAGGCGGACAGGGCGTTTAAACGTCTGAAGGACCTGTTTACCTCGGCTCCGGTGCTGGCGCATCCGGATCCCTCTTTGGCATTCCAGGTGGAGGTGGACGCTTCCGAGGCTGGGATCGGTGCTGTGCTGTCTCAGCGCTCAGGTACGCCACCTAAACTCCGCCCCTGTGCTTTCTATTCTAAGAAGCTCAGTCCGGCGGAGCGCAATTATGACGTTGGGGATAGGGAGCTGCTGGCTGTGGTTCAAGCCCTGAAAGTGTGGAGACATTGGCTTGAGGGGGCTAAACACCCTTTTCTCATTCTGACTGACCATCGTAACCTGGAGTACATCCGGGCAGCGAGGAGGCTGAATCCTTGCCAGGCAAGGTGGTCAATGTTTCTTTCCCGCTTTGTATTTAAGCTCACCTATAGACCAGGGTCCCAGAACGCTAAGGCAGACGCCCTGCCCCGACTATATGACACAGAGGAGAGGTCCATTGAGCCCACTCCCATACTCCCGGAGTCTTGTTTAGTGGCACCGGTGGTGTGGGAGGTGGATGTGGAAATCGAGCGGGCGTTACGTTCCGACCCTACTCCTCCACAGTGTCCAGAGGGTCGGAGGTACGTGCCTCTCGAGGTTCGCGATCGTTTGATATACTGGGCTCACACGTCACCCTCCTCTGGTCAACCGGGTATTGGTCGGACAGTGCACTGCCTTAGTGAGAAGTACTGGTGGCCAACCTTAGCTAAGGACGTGAGGGTTTATGTTTCCTCCTGCTTGGTGTGCACCCAGTGTAAGGCACCTAGACACCTGCCCAGGGGGAAGTTACAACCCCTACCCGTTCCACAACTGCCATGGTCTCACCTATCGGTGGATTTTGTCACAGACCTTCCCCCCTCCCAGGGGAACACTACGATCTTGGTCGTTGTGGATCGGTTTTCTAAAGCCTGCCGTCTCATTCCCCTGCCAGTTCTCCCTACTGCCCTACAAACTGCTGAGGCCCTGTTTACACACGTCTTCCGGCACTATGGGGTGCCTGAGGATATAGTGTCTGATCGGGGTCCCCAGTTCACCTCTAGAGTGAGGGGCATTTATGGAACGTCTGGGGGTCTCGATTAGCCTTACCTCAGGTTTTCACACCGAGAGTAATGGGCAGGTGGAGAGAGTTAACCAGGATGTGGGTAGGTTTCTGAGGTCATATTGCCAGGACCGGCAAGAGGAGTGGTCGGGATATATTCCCTGGGCAGAGATAGCCCAGAACTCCCTCCGCCATTCGTCCACTAACCTTACGCCTTTCCAGTGTGTGTTAGGTTATCAGCCGGTTCTGGCACCTTGGCATCAGAGCCAGACCGAAGCCCCTGCGGTGGACGAGTGGTTTCGGCGCTCGGAAGAAACTTGGAACGCTGCGGATGTCCATCTGCAGCGGGCCATCAGGCGGCAAAAAGGCGAGCGCCGATCGCCACCGCAGTGAGGCTCCGGTGTATGCACCGGGAGACCGGGTCTGGCTCTTGACCCGAAACCTGCCCCTTCGCCTGCCCTGCCGGAAGCTGGGTCGGCGGTTTGTGGGGCCCTTTAAAGTCCTGAGGAGATTGAACGAGGTATGTTATAGGTTACAACTGCCCATTAATTACCGCATTAACCCCTCGTTCCATGTGTCTCTCCTCAGGCCGGTGGTGGCTGGTCCACTCCATGAGAGTGAGGTACGAGAGGCTCCTCCGCCCCCGTTGGACATCGAGGGGGCTCCGGCGTACTCAGTCTGTTCCATCTTGGTTCGAGGCATCGGACGGGAGGCCTGCAGTATCTCGTGGAGTGGGAGGGGTACGGTCCGGAGGAACTGTGCTGGGTCCCCAGGAGGGACATTCTAGATCCCTCCATGTTGAGGGACTTCCACCGGAGTCATCTGACTCGCCCTGCTCCGCGTCCTCCTGGCCGTCCTCCGAGGCAAGAGGGGGGTACTGTCACGGAATCAGCCGAGGCTGCTCCTCCTCCTTGCTCGGGCAGGCTTCGGCATTCGTCGTCCCCGGAATACTAGCTGCCACCGATCTATGTTTCGGTGTTTGACTTGTTTTGTCCTGATTGTGTACACCTGTTCCCCATTATGTTGTATTGTATTCCCTATTCAACCCTCTGTCGTTCATTGTGTGTTGTGTGTTATTGTATTCATTTACATTTACATTTACGTCATTTAGCAGACGCTCTTATCCAGAGCGACTTACAAATTGGTGCATTCACACTATAGCCAGTGGGATAACCACTTCACAATATTTTTTTTATTTTTTTTTATTTTTTTTAGGGGGGGGTAGAAGGATTACTTTATCCTATCCCAGGTATTCCTTAAAGAGGTGGGGTTTCAAATGTCTCCGGAAGGTGGTGAGTGACTCCGCTGTCCTGGCGTCGTGAGGGAGCTCAGCAGCGAACAGTTTTGACTGGGCTGAGCGGGAACTATGCTTCCGCAGAGGAAGGGGAGCCAGCAGGCCAGAGGTGGATGAACGCAATGCCCTCGTTTGGGTGTAGGGACTGATCAGAGCCTGAAGGTACGGAGGTGCCGTTCCCCTCACAGCTCCATAGGCAAGCACCATGGTCTTGTAACAGATGCGAGCTTCAACTGGAAGCCAGTGGAGTGTGCGGAGGAGCGGGGTGACGTGAGAGAACTTGGGAAGGTTGAACACCAGACGGGCTGCGGCATTCTGGATGAGTTGTAGGGGTTTAATGGCACAGGCAGGGAGCCCAGCCAACAGCGAGTTGCAGTAATCCAGACGGGAGATGACAAGTGCCTGGATTAGGACCTGTGCCGCTTCCTGTGTAAGGCAGGGTCGTACTTTCCGAATGTTGTAGAGCATGAACCTGCAGGATCGGGTCACCGCCTTGATGTTAGCGGAGAACGACAGGGTGTTGTCCAGGGTCACGCCAAGGCTCTTCGCACTCTGGGGGGAGGACACAACGGAGTTGTCAACCGTGATGGCGAGATCATGGAACGGGCAGTCCTTCCCCGGGAGGAAGAGCAGCTCCGTCTTGCCAAGGTTCAGCTTGAGGTGGTGATCCGTCATCCATACTGATATGTCTGCCAGACATGCAGAGATGCGATTCGCCACCTGGTTATCAGAAGGGGGAAAGGAGAAGATTAGTTGTGTATCGTCAGCGTAGCAATGATAGGAGAGGCCATGTGAGGATATGACAGAGCCAAGTGACTTGGTGTATAGGGAGAATAGGAGAGGGCCTAGAACTGAGCCCTGGGGGACACCAGTGGTGAGAGCACGTGGTGCGGAGACAGCTTCTCGCCACGCCACTTGGTAGGAGCGACCGGTCAGGTAGGACGCAGAAGAGAGGAGGGGATGGGGTCAAGCGGGCAGGTTGTTGGGCGGCCTGCAGTCACAAGTCGCAAGATGTTATCTGGAGAGAGAGGGGAGAAAGAAGTCAAAGCATAGGGTAGGGCAGTGTGAGCAGGACCAGCAGTGTCATTAGACTTAACAAATGAGGATCAGATGTCGTCAACCTTCTTTTCAAAGTGGTTGACGAAGTCATCCACAGAGAGGGAGGAGGGGGGGGGGGGGGGAGGATTCAGCAGGGAGGAGAATGTGGCAAAGAGCTTCCTAGGGTTAGAGGCAGATGCTTGGAATTTAGAGTGGTAGAAAGTGGCCTTAGCAGCAGAAACAGATGAAGAAAATGTAGAGAGGAGGGAGTGAAAAGATGCCAGGTCGGCAGGGAGTTTAGTTTTCTTCCATTTCCGCTCCGCTGCCCGGAGCTCTGTTCTGTGAGCTCGCAATGAGTCATCAAGCCACGGAGCTGGAGGGGAGGACCGAGCCGGCCGGGAGGATAGGGGACACAGAGAGTCAAAGGATGCAGAAAGGGAGGAGAGGAGGGTTGAGGAGGCAGAATCAGGAGATTGGAGGGAGAAGGATTGAGCAGAGGGAAGAGATGATAGGATGGAAGAGGAGAGAGTAGTGGGAGAGAGAGAGCGAAGGTTGCGGCGGCGCATTACCATCTGTGTAAGGGCAGAGTGAGTAGTGTTGGAGGAGAGCGAGAGAGAAAAGGATACAAAGTAGTGGTCGGAGACATGGAGGGGAGTTGCAGTGAGATTAGTAGAGGAGCAGCATCTAGTAAAGATGAGGTCAAGCGTATTGCCTGCCTTGTGAGTAGGGGGGGACGGTGAGAGGGTGAGGTCAAAAGAGGAGAGGAGTGGAAAGAAGGAGGCAGAGAGAAATTAATCAAATGTAGACGTAGGGAGGTTGAAATCCCCCAAAACTGTGAGGGGTGAGCCATCCTCAGGAAAGGAGCTTATCAAGGCGTCAAGCTCATTGATGAACTCTCCAAGGGAACCTGGAGGGCGATAGATGACAAGGATATTAAGCTTAAATGGGCTAGTGACTGTGACAGCATGGAATTCAAATGAGGAGATAGACAGATGGGTTAGGGGAAAAATGGAGAATGTCCACTTGGGAGATATGAGGATTCCTGTGCCACCACCCCGCTGACCAGATGCTCTCGGGGTATGCGAGAACACATGGTCAGACGAGGAGAGAGCAGTAGGAGTAGCAGTGTTTTCAGTGGTAATCCATGTTTCCGTCAGCGCCAAGAAGTCGAGGGATTGGAGGGTAGCATAGGCTGGGATGAAGTCTGCCTTGTTGGCAGCAGAACGGCAGTTCCAGAGGCTGCCTGAGACCTGGAACTCCAGGTGAGTGGTGCGTGCAGGGACCACCAGGTTAGAGAGGCAGCAGCCACGCGGTGTGAGGCGTTTGTGTAGCCTGTGCGGAGAGGAGAGAACAGGGATAGGCAGAGGCATAGTTGACAGGCTGCAGCAAATGGCTACAATAATGCAGAGGAGATCGGAATGAAATGAACTAAACATCTGGGAAAGGAGAGAGCGGGCCTCCCTCACCACAACTCCCAAATATAACTCTCCCAACTTCCACCTCAGAAACTATAATTGTTGTAAACTACAGCGGTTCAATGTTTTCTATGAATAGACTAACTCAGCTAGCTAACAAGGCGCAGCACGAACGGCACGAACACACAGAGAGAGCCAAACTAACGTTAACTAGTCACCCATGTCCCGAATTCCCTGAACGACTCGGGCTATCAATATGTAAAAAACAAAACACAAATGTAGGTTATGACTTACCCCTAGCAGCTACTGTTAGCTAGCCAAGTGCAAAGCTAGCCACTGAATTGACTCAGCCAGTTCGCGTCTGTTCGCTAGGTCGTTCCAGCTATTGTTTACTAGTAGCTATCCAGGTAGCAACAAGCTAGCTAAATTTCAAGCACAGTAGCCACTTGCTACCTAACGTTAACGGTTCAGACATGAGGTTAGAAAACAGCTGAATGGTAGGCAATTATTGTATGTAATCATTGTAGGCAGCCAGCTGGCGTAACCACAGGCACTCCCAGGCGTGAAATAACTATACCGTTGCTAATTGCTACTCGCCAGCTAGTCCAGGTGGAGGGTTAGCCAGATAGCTTCGTGCTACGCCCGGTGCCGCCGAATACAATACTAACCTACAATAATTACATACAACAACCCACGATAACTACCAACAATACCTAACTACAATCTAAATACATATGTAGGTTATGACTTACCCCTAGCAGCTACTGTTAGCTAGCCAAGTGCAAAGCTAGTCACTGAATTGACTCAGCCAGTTCGCGTCTGCTCGCTCGGTCGTTCCAGCTATTGTTTACCAGTTAGCGTTAACGGTTCAGACAATGAGGTTAGAAAACAGCTGAATGGTAGAAAACAGCTGAATGGTAGGCAATTATTGTATGTAACTATTGTAGGCAGCCAGCTGGCGTAATTACAGGCACTCTCAGGCGTGAAACAACTATACCGTTGCTAATAGTTGCCAGTAGCTATCCGCCAGCTAGTCCAGGTGGTGGGTTAGCCAGCTAGCTTCTAGCTTCAGCCGAATACAGCCAGCTTCGTGCTCAGCCGAATACAATACTAACCTACAATAATTACATACAATACAAAGTATTCGTCATCGGCAGTGTTTCGTGTGCGGGTTGTTTATCCTCCTTATGTGGAGATTGTTTTTCTTCTCTGGTTACTTTCGAGTAAAGTACGTTTCCAGTAAGCTCTGTGTCCTGCGTTTGACTTCGCCTACCGCATTTCACCGTCGCACCCTGACAAACCTAAGTGTATGTAAACTTCCGACTTCAACTGTACATTCAACACCTAGGCGCATACGTTGATTTCTCACATAAATGCACATCGATAATTCAGGTTACTAGGACCCATATACAAAGCGAGTGCAACAATATCCGTAGGCTAGTTATTGGTTTCGTTGACACTATGTGTGTACAATCAAAATGTCCCTTTCATGTTTGAACAGTTTTCTGAAATCGATACCTTGAAATAACCTTTGACCTTCACTATCCCATCAGTACAGTGATTGGACTCACACACACAGTGAGTCATACGGTATAGAGCTGTACTCTATAAAGACTCCTATTTAGACTACTATAAGACTCCTATCGATGCTATTAAAGAAGGTAGCGAGGGAATCTCCTATCAATACTGTTAATCTATAATCCAATGAGCATCCACACCCATTCCATCAGTTAGAGTACACACACACATAACACACATGTATAGAGAACTCTGTAAAGCTAGCACTTTTTAACACAAACTCACACAAAAGCGAAATGATGTAATCAAAACTAAGTTGCAATTTAAATTAAGTAAAAATACAATATTTTTATTGTTATTTTTTATTATTGGCCTAATTTACAACAATTAAATACAGTGGTCCTGTATGGATACACTTAATATGTATTTTTTAAATTTTTTATTTATGTTGAGTAGGTATTAAAATTACTCAGTTGCACGGTCTCTCATGATATTGTAGCAAATTCGGGGGATAGTCACAAACGGGACTCGATCCCGGGTCCAGCGACTGTCAAGCCGAACCGTTCGAACCGTTACACCAAGAGGTCCGAAATTCTTGAAGAGGTCACTAGGTGTCGTGTTAAGGTCGCTACATTACCCCCTTCCTTTGGGAGAGCGTTTCCACACAAGTGTACACACCTCTTCGATGGCCTCAAGGGCGCCATCCCACTTCTGACACCAATTTGATGAATTCGGGGGGATGCACCTAACGGGAATCGAACCTAGGTCTAGCGAATGTCAAGCCAACACCTTAACCGTTATACCAAGAGGTACGAACCTCTTGAGGAGATTGCTAGGTTTTGGGTTAAAGGTCCAATGCAGCTGTTTTTATATCAATATCAAATCATTTCTGGGTAACAGTAGCTAGGTTTCCATCCAATTGGCGACAGATTTTAATGCAAATATTCTAGAATCTGCATAAAAACTATATGCACATTTCCCACCAGAGATGTGTTTCCATCAAAGTGACTTCCATCAAATTGAGTGCATATAAAAATACATTTTGCGGTTAAATTCCCGAATGAAAAATACAAGTTAAATGGGTTTACATCGCATTTTCAACTCTACTGATGGCTCCTCCAGTATTGGAACGTGCGCCAGAGGGCTTGTACTGTATAGTCTACATGATGAGATTATTATGGACCAAAGAGCGAGATTCATTTTATTTGTCAAAACGGCAGCCAAGCATCGATGATCATGCCACCAGGAATAAGACAATATGTAAGGACATTGTACCATGGTAACATCAGACAGAAACGGTCAAATGTCACTCTTTATGGCCACTTTTAAACAACTGAAATATCTGCATGTTTACATTAGTGGCCAGATGCTGAAGAACATACGCACATGCAGGTACTTTTTTGCAGGTGCTGGAGTTCTAGGTGAACTCTTGAAATATACTTCCAGGTGATCTTATTGACATGTTTCGACCCTTAGGTCTTCATCCGGCATCCAGGATTTCCTTTTTATTTTTCATATGTTACTAACCACCCTCTCGACTGGTACAATTACATACTGTAAGTATCTTCGCAACACAGGAAAACACTTTTTATGGATGCAAGCCAAATTGGACACTATTCCCTACATGGCACACTACTTTTGACCAGAGCAAAAGGTGTGCACTATATACTACCAGTCAAAAGCTTGGACACACCTACTCATTCAAGGGTTTTTCTTTATTTGTACTATTTTCTACATTGTAGAATAATAGTGAAGACATCAAAACTATTAAATAACACATAGGGAATCATGTAGTAACCAAATAAGTGTTATATTTGAGATACTTCAAAGTAGCCACCCTTTGCCTTGATGACAGCTTTGCACACTCTTGGCATACTCTCAACCAGCTTCACATGGAATGCTTTTCCAACAGTCTTGAAGGAGTTCCCACATATGCTGAGCACTTGTTGGCTGCTTTTCCTTCACTCTGCGGTCCAACTCATCCCAAACCATCTCAATTGGGTTGAGGTCGGGTGATTGTGGAGGCCAGGTCATCTGAAGCAGCAATCCATCCCTCTCTTTCTTGGTCAAATAGCCCTTACACAGCGTGGAGGTGTGTTGGGTCATTGTCCTGTTGAAAAACAAATGATAGTCCCACTAAGCGCAAACCAGATGGGATGGCGTATCGCTGCAGAATGATGTGGTAGCCATGCTGGTTAAGTGTACCTTGAATTCTAAATAAATCACTGACAGTGTCACCAGCAAAGCACCCCCACACTAACACACCTCCTCCTCCATGCTTCACGGTAGGAACCACACGTGGAGATCATCCATTCACCTACTCTGCATCTCACAAAGACTCGGCAGTTGGAACGAAAAGTCTCAATTTGGACTCATCAGGCCAAAGGACAGATTCCCACCGGTCTAATGTCCATTGCTCCTGTTTCTTGGCCCAAGCAAGTCTCTTCTTCTTATTGGTGTCCTTTAGTAGTGGTTTCTTTGCAGCAATTCAACCATGAAGGCCTGATTCACATAGTCTCCTCTGAACAGTTGATGTTGAGATGTGTCTGTTACTTGAACTCTGTGAAACATTTATTTGGGCTGCAATTTCTGAGGCTGGTAACTCTAATCAACGTATCTTCTGCAGCAGAGGTAACTCTGGGTCTTCCTTTCCTGTGGCGGTCCTCATGAGAGCCAGTTTCATCATAGTGCTTGATGGTTTTTGCGACTGCACTTGAAGAAACTTACATTTTATTTGAGATTTTCCGGATTGACTGACCTTCATGTCTTAAAGTAATGGTGGAATGTCGTTTCTCTTTGCTTATTTGAGCTGTTCTTGCCATAATATGGACTTGGTCTTTTACCAAATAGGGCTATCTTCTGTATACCAACCCTACCTTGTCACAACACAACTGATTTGCTCAAACGCATTAAGAAGGAAAGAAATTTCACAAATTAACATTTAACAAGGCACACCTGTTAATTGAAATGCATTCCAGGTGACTACCTCATGAAGCTGGTTGAGAGAATGCCAAGAGTGTGCAAAGCTGTCATCAAGGCAAAGGGTGGCTCCTTTGAAGAATCTCAAATATAAAATATATTTTGATTTGTTTAAGACTTTTTTGGTTACTACATGATTCCATATGTGTTATTTCATAGTTTTGATGTCTTCACTATTATTCTACAATGTAGAAAATAGTAGAAATAAAGAAAAACCCTGGAATGAGTAGGTGTGTCCAAACTTTTGACTGGTACTGTATATAATAGGGTGCCATTTGGGACGAAGTACTATGTTGAACGTCATTGTTGGTGTGGAGCAGTGATCTTTGTACAGGTAGATACTCCAGCTCTATGTCATTGGAACTAGAGACTGGGTGTGGTTTGGTTAGGTAAATGTGGCACAGTACAGGTGATGGCAGATAGGACACAAGGTTTATTTATTAATAAGTTGATGACCCAACCTGAATTAACCAATAGTACATGAGGCCGGGTGTTGTGACATTTTTGTCATGGCTGTGCGTGGTCATAGCCACGAGGCGAAGCGAAACCAGTCTGTCAAAAGTTGCTAGCTCATGTCTAAATTCTTAAACTAAATACATACTGCAATTCCAACTACAAAACATCTTAGCTTTGATTTTAAGACCTAAAATACAACAACTTGCTTAGCTAGTAGTAATAGCAGTAAAAGTAGTCATTTAGAAACTCTGTGGTAGTAGTAGTAGTTGTGCGTTGCTAGGTAACGATGTAAATGTATATGAATACTGGCCATGTGTATGTTATCTGGTATACAATGGGCAGGATAGACCACACGTGTCAAACTCATTCCACAGAGGGCCGAGTGTCTGCGGGTTTTCACTCCTCCCTAGTATTTGATTGATTAATTAAGGTCAGTAATTAGTAAAGAACTCCCCTCACCTGATTGTCTAGGTCTTAATTGAAAGGAAAAACCAAAAACCTGCAGACACTAGGCCCTCCATGGAATGAGTTTGACACCCCTGGGATAGACTAACAATGGGAATTCCAAACCACCCGTTGTATAGCATTGATTAAAGCACGCACCTGTAAAGTACGCAAACATGCTCACACACACACCGTACGCAAGCATCCTGTGACTAATATTAATTTGATCATTAACGATTATCTAACTTTATGGATTGATTGATCATTTGTATCTGGGCTCTCCAACCCTGTTCCTGGAAAGCTACCATCCTGTAGCTTTTCACTCCAACCCTAATCTAGCGCACCTGATTCTAATAATTAGCAGGTTGATAAACTGAATCAGGTTAGTTACAACTGGAGTTGGATAGAAAACCTACAGGAGGGTAGCTCTCCAGGAACAGGGTTGGAGTTAAAACCTACAGGAGGGTAGCTCTCCAGGATCAGGGTTGGAGTTAAGACCTACAGGAGGGTAGCTCTCCAGGAACAGGGTTGGAGAGCCCTGATTTGGATGATGTTGGAAGTTGCCTGAATTTCAGACTGTGTGTTTCTGATTTAGCCAACTCATGATGTTATCGTGTTTGGCAGAACCACGACAGAGAAAGCTGGCTTCAGCGGGAACGATTTTTTTTTTTAACCGCTTTGATATTCTTTATGTAATGAAAAGTGCGCTATAAATTATTATTATCCAGGCTACGTTGCTGGTGGGGTTTCAGAAACATCTGAGGCCTTGCACAGTTAGTTAGTGAGAGGGCTGTACCCATATAATTCAGATTCGAATTAGTCATTCTAATTCTATGGTTCTACTCACAGAGTTAAATAGAACACATAGCATCTACGGTTCTTGCATTGGTGTGAGATCGCTATGGCAACAAACAGGGCCTTTTGAAGACTACATCAACAAGTCACAATACCAGTGGTGATATTTCACAAACAGCAGGACCCCCTGAATTAATACCTGAGTCTAAGACGAAGGCCCCTCCACAGTTTCTCGCACTGAATGGGTTTTTGAGTAAAAATATGCAGTGATTTGGGTTGGTTTCGAGTAATGTAGACACAATTAACAAGATTCAAAGGACTTACAGTAAATGAGTGACATGTTGTATTGTTAGAGGGGCAAAGGAGCGGCTTGAGTGTCATGTCATTAAACCCCATAGGGCTTTTTGGTTCGGTCATGCACATCTCTTAACTTGAGTGGAGGTGGATAATTGGGAAATCTATATATTTACCGTCACAGCTGTGAATCTGTAGCCCACATCTATACATTTACCAATGCAATGGGGAATATATATACTAGGCCAAATATATAGGCTATTGAGGTCTATGTTAACGTAGTTGGTCCATCTATGAAATACAGTAGCCTAGTGATGAAAAGGCATGCGTTTCTATTCTGTTCCATAGAGAGCAATAGTAACGGCATCTTTTTGTAGGCATTAACAGAGGCTAACTCCATCGCTCGATTGGCCAAAGCCTATGGGGAAACGAATGAACGCCGAAAATAAGGTCTGTGGTAAACACAGGCTTAGAAGATCTTTTAAGTTTTGTTATAGTTTTGTTATATGAGCTAACGTCACTTTTTGTGGATTCTGAAGCATTTATTTAATCAAAATAAGCACATAAAGGCTTCATAATTCATAAAGGTCATGTTAACTGACTGATATTATCCCCATAGGAATGTCTGAATGAACCAGGTTTAATTTCAGTTTTTTAGGACTACAAACTGGCGAACTCTATTCAACACTATCATTACAGTGCTAATACTGATTCAGAGGGAGGAACAATGCTGAGTTAGTTAATCGGGGAAGCCTAGTGACAAATGAAGAAAAAGTCATCGCTTTATTGATTCCAAGTCACTTGATATAAACTGTTGACAAATCCCAGTTACGCAACACTGTTATATTGAATGGCGCCTGCCCCCTGCCTGACTAACATTCACAATGGCTTTTTATGATTTCCTCATCAGTCAAATCAGTTTTGATTTTATAATGAGGGCTATGAAAAGTGTGTTTGATAAGGCAAGTCAATATTATAAACATCATAGGCAAGGCATTGGTCCATAAGACTACTTTACCGCAGACATCATTATAGTCTGGGGTGGAATCTTTATAAAAAAAATGTTTTACATAGAATCCTAGGATTTTGGGGAGTTCCCAGAATGACTTTTTCCCAATTCCACACCTGCCCATATATCATAGTATACTACTGTGGGCTATCGTGTAGGGCTCTGCTGCTGTCTCCGATCTGAGGGGGAACTCCTTCTACTCAATCGAATCATTCAACATTGACCCCTATTAGAATTCACTTACTTCATGGAATTTACATTCCACCAAGCTCTTTAGACCACAGCTATAAAGAGTAGAAAGAAAAAAACTACACACACGTTACAGCATTTAATCAAAGATGGTAAACCTATCTGAAAGAAATATACAACTCGTTGATTATATCTTGTGTTGTGGTGTAAGGGGGTTAGGTGAATTTTAAACCACAGATGATTAAAAGAAACCAGTATCTTTGGTTCAAATATGTCAATCACCACAGAAGGATAATTCATAGCTCCCTTGTGACACCTGGAGACATGCAAATCCCATGTACACATTTCATTTCAAGGCACGTTCAAAAAGTAGACAGGTGATCATCAACACAGACGACTGTCCCTATACCACAGACTAGTGTGATGTGCTTCTTGCCACGGCTAGATGTACCACACCATCTTGTTCGGGTCCGTGGCCAGTCACTGTGTCCCGATACACACTAGCACACCATCTAGTATGCATGGCCAATACATCTCTTCAGTGTGAGTCAAGTATGTGTGTGGAAGGTACCGACACAGTGGGGGAAAAAAGTATTTAGTCAGCCACCAATTGTGCTGAAAGACCCAGCCACGTTTCATCTTCAATGCCCTTGCTGATGGAAGGAGGTTTTCACTCAAAATCTCACGATACATGGCCCCATTCATTCTTTCCTTTTCACAGATCAGTCGTCCTGGTCCCTTTGCAGAAAAACAGCCCCAAAGCATGATGTTTCCACCCCCATGCTTCACAGTAGGTATGGTGTTCTTTGGATGCAACTCAGCATTCTTTGTCCTCCAAACATGACGAGTTGAGTTTTTACCAAAAAGTTATATTTTGGTTTCATCTGACCATATGACATTCTCCCAATCCAAATGCACTCTAGCAAACTTCAGACGGGCCTGGACATGTACTGGCTTAAGCAGGGGGACACGTCTTGCACTGCAGGATTTGAGTCCCTGGCAGCGTAGTGTGTTACTGATGGTAGGCTTTGTTACTTTGGTCCCAGCTCTCTGCAGGTCATTCACTAGGTCCCCCCGTGTGGTTCTGGGATTTTTGCTCACCGTTCTTGTGATCATTTTGACCCCACGGGTGAGATCTTGCGTGGAGCCCCAGATCGAGGGAGATTATCAGTGGTCTTGTATGTCTTCCATTTCCTAACAATTGCTCCCACAGTTGATTTCTTCAAACCAAGCTGCTTACCTATTGCAGATTCAGTCTTCCCAGCCTGGTGCAGGTCTACAATTTTGTTTCTGGTGTCCTTTGACAGCTCTTTGGTCTTGGCCATAGTGGAGTTTGGAGTGTGACTGTTTGAGGTTGTGGACAGGTGTCTTTTATACTGATAACAAGTTCAAACAGGTGCCATTAATACAGGTAACATTTACATTTTACATTTTAGTCATTTAGCAGACGCTCTTATCCAGAGCGACTTACAGTTAGTTAGTGAATACATGTTTTTTAAATATTTTTTTAATTATACTGGCCCCCCATGGGAATCGAACCCACAACCCTGGCGTTGCAAACGCCATGCTCTATCAACTGAGCTACATCCCTGCCGGCCATTCCCTCCCCTACCCTGGACGACGCTGGGCCAATTGTGCGCCGCCCATGAGTCTCCCGGTCGCAGCCGGCTGGTAACAAGTGGAGGACAGAGGAACCTCTTAAAGAAGAAGTTACAGGTCTGTGAGAGCCAGAAATCTTGCTTGTTTGTAGGTGACCAAATACTTATTTTAGACCATAATTTGCAAATAAATTCATTAAAAATCCTACAATGTGATTTTCTGGAGAAAAAAAATCTCAATTTGTCTGTCATAGTTGACGTGTACCTATGATGAAAATTACAGGCCTCTCTCATCTTTTTAAGTGGGAGAACTTGCACAATTGGTACTGACTAAATCCTTTTTTCCCCCACTGTAGATTCAGTCACTGTGGGGTTAGGATAAGGTTCCTACAAAAATGCTTTTATTAATGTCTACATAACTTTTTGCAAAGTACATTCTACTATAGACACCTTAATGCATACTTTTAAATATGTGAACTAAACATAAAAATATATACAGTAACAGTCAATCGTTTGGACAAACCTACTCATTCCAGAGTTTCTTTATTTTTACTATTTTCTACATTGTAGAGTGTGCAAAGCTGTCATCAAGGCAAAGGGTGGCTACTTTGAATAATCTAAAATCTAAAATATATTTTAATTTGTTTAACACGTTTTTGGTTACTACATGATTTAGTTTTGATGTCTTCACTATTATTCTACAATGTAAAAAATAGTAAAAATAAAGAAAAACTCTTGAATGAGACGGTCCAAACTTTTGACTGGTACTGTATATAAACACATTCCTTTAAAAAAAAATGTTGGTACTAATGTTACTGTCCCCACTACAAATGAATACTTAAATACATGTAATTTTGTCCTTAACATTTTTTATTGAAATACTGTCAAATTCCATTCATTACTATGGAGGACTACTCCTACTGGGGAGTACCAATATGGCCATTACCTAGCATCAGCAATCCAGGGTTTATACAGTTTATACAGCAATCCAGGGTTTATTCAGAAAGTATTCAGACCCCTTGACATTTTGTTACGTTACAGCCTTATTCTAAAATTGATTACATTGTTTTTTCCCCCATTATCAATCTACACACAATACCTGATAATGACAAAGCAAAAACAGTTTTTTTTAAAAAATTTGCAAATGTATTAAAAATTTAAAATCAGAAATATCACATTTACATAAGTATTCAGACCCTTTACTCAGTATTTTGTTGAAGCACCTATGGCAGCAATTACAGCATCGAGTCTTTTTGGGTATGACGCTACCAGCTTGGCACACCTGTATTTGGGGAGTTTCTCCCATTCTTCTTTGCAGATCCTCTCAAGCTCTGCACAGCTATTTTCAGAGCTCTCCAGAGATGTTCGATCGGGTTCAAGTCCGGGCTCTGGCTGGGCCACTCAAGGACATTCAGAGACTTGTCCCGAAGCCACTCCTGCGTTGTCTTGGCTGTGTGCTTAGGGTTGTTGTCCTGTTGGAAGGTGAAACTTTGCCCCAGTCTGAGGTCCTGAGCGCTCTGGAGCAGGTTTTCATCAAGGATCTCTCTGTACTTTGCTCCGTTTATCTTTCCCTCGATCCTGACTAGTCTCTCAGTCCATGCCGCTGAAAAACATCCCCACAGCATGATGCTGCCACCACGATGCTTCACCGTAGGGATGGTGCCAGGTTTCCTCCAGACGTGACGCTTGGCATTCAGGCCAAAGAGTTAAATCTTTGTTTCATCAGACCAGAGAATCTTGTTTCTCATGGTCTGAGAATCCTTTAGGTGCCTTTTGGCAAACTCCAAGCGGGCTGTCATGTGCCTTTGACCGAGGAGTGGATTCCTTCTGGCCACTCTACCATAAATGCCTGATTGGTGGAGTGCTGCAGAGATGGTTGTCCTTCTGGAAGGTTCTCCCATCTTCACAGAGGAACTCTGGAGCGCTGTCAGAGTGACCATTGGGTTCTTGGTCACCTCAAGACCAAGGCCCTTCTCCTCTGATTGCTCCGTTTGGCCTGGCGGCCAGCTCTAGGAAGAGTCTTGGTCATTCCAAACTTCTTCCATTTAAGAATGATGGTGGCCACGGTGTTCTTGGGGACCTTCAATGCTGCAGAAATGTTTTCAATTGAATTTACCACAGGTGGACTCCAATCAAGTTGTAGAAACATCTCAAGGATGATCAATGGAAACAGGACACACATGAGCTCAATTTCGAGTCTCATAGCAAAGGGTCTGAATACTTATGTAAATAAGGTATTTCTGTTTTTTATAATACATTTGCTAAAATTTCTAAAAACCTGTTTTTGCTTTGTCATCACGGGGTATTGTTTGTAGATTGATGAGGGGAAACATTAATTTAATAAATTTTAGAATAAGGCTGTAACGTAACAAAATGTGGAAAAAGGGAAGGGGTCTGAATACTTTCCGAATGCACCGTACACATCAGTGGTTACTCCTAACCACTGATCTAAGGTTTTGCACTTCTTCCTAAACCTGATCAGTGCCTAAGGGCCTAACAGGGCAGTTTCTACCCGGAGCGTCCGTGCGCCTCCTCCCTGTGGACCCTGAACGGCAACCCGTGTCCCGGGATGATGACATCAGAGGTGCGTAGCGCCTTCTGTCGGTTGACCTCCTGAACTGCAGGGTTCTCACTCAGCTCCCTCCAACTGTCGTCATCAGTGCAACTCTCAAATAGGTCTCCGGCAACAAGCACCGTGCCCATTGTGGTTCCCTTCACAAGAAGGCTCACATCGCGCCCTGTGTGGCCCGGAGTGGGTACTATTGACACCTGGTGGAGAGATGAAGGTATTGCAATGAGGTTTAGAGTACAGTTGCAGGAAGTACTTATCAAATCAAATTTTATTGGCCACATGCGCCGAATACAACAGGTGCAGACATTACAGTGAAATGCTTACTTACAGCCCTTAACCAACAGTGCATTTATTTTTTAATAAAAAAGTAAAATAAAAAAGAGCAGAAGTAAAATAAAATAACAGTAACAGTATCAAAGCTATTCGCTGCTCTGGCACCCCAATGGTGGAACAAGCTCCCACACGACGCCAGGACAGCAGAGTCACTCACCACCTTCCGGAGACATTTGAAACCACACCTCTTTAAGGAATACCTGGGATAGGATAAAAGTAATCCTTCTACCCTCCCCCTACCCCACCCCACCAAGTGGTTGTCCCACTGGCTATCATAAGGTGAATGTACCAATTTGTAAGTCGCTCTGGATAAGAGTGTCTGCTAAATGATGAAAATGTAAATGTAAATGCAGTAGGGAGGCTATATATACTGGGGGGTACAGGTGCAGAGTCAATGTGCGGGGGCACCGGCTAGTTGAGGTAGTTGAAGTAATATGTACATGTGGGTAGAGTTAAAGTGACTATGCATAAATAATTAACAGAGTAGCAGCAGCGTAAAAATATGGGGTGGGGGTGGGGGGGCAGTGCAAATAGTCCAGTACAGTAATATACAAATGATGAGGTTACTGATTAAAGTAAGTGCTGGTGAATATGCATGGCAAACCATTGAAAATGGCTGTTACACATACACACACACTATTGAATATGATTACACTGAGTTGGGTTGATCAAAAGAAGAGTTTCAGACTCACATGTTCATCAATAGGATATGGTTGCCCCTCAGCTAGCTGGTTAGGAAGGTACCTATCCCCCTCACTGATGTCACACCCCACAACTATCGTTGCCCCTGGAAACAGCCCCAGATTACCAACATGGTCGGAGTGGCCATGTGTCCCCACCACCAAACTGACATCACCCGGGTCTAGTCGCTTATCCTTCAGCCGTTTCACTAGAAAGTCCCGGTCCCACGGTCCTCCGGTGTCTACTAGAATAGTTCTAGGTCCCGTTAGGAGAGAGATAGTCCCGTCTGCTCGGAAAGAACCGTCCTGTTCGGAAAGACAATAGCCAACTTTGAGCACCGATATGGAGTAGGGTTGCCCCACAATCTCGAGTTCTGTGTCCGATAACTCGCTTCTTTTAAACTCGCTACTGTTACATGCATAATTTTTTTCAGTCGCTTCCATCTCTGCTTAATAATAGATGTTTGCTAGCTACAGAATCACAGTTTTGGATAAATGAACTACAAACATTACCACAGGTATCTAGAAACCACATATGTTGTCGACAGTTTGTATCAATTCTACGGTATGGCAAGAGGGACAAGTGCAATTTTGTCGTTTGGAAAGATGTTTAGGTGTCACAGCAAAGTGCTTTGGTGCCATCTGCTGGATAGCAGAATCTATTACATTTTGTAAGGCCAGCTGGCGTGATGCAACTTTGCACCATGATCACTCTACCTATATCTGCCTGGCCTAAATTACGGTGGGTAGTAAACATATTTGGCTTCCAGTAAAATGTCATGATTTCTTTCGGTATAAGTCCACTTTCAAGACTGTATCATGCATCTAGCTACCGTGTGTATGACCAACAATAGTACCATGAACACAACAGAAGCAGGTGAGAGCTACACAGGTAAGACACTTTTTTGGGTTTAGGAGGTAAATTCTGGGTATTTTCAGATATTGAATAATTTTAGATGCTGTATATTATGAGATGCTAATAGAGATATCTTAAACATTAAAAAAGAAAGCTGACAAAAGTGTCAAACCTCAGTTAAACCTCAAACCAAAAGTTTACTCAAAGTTTACTCAATGTTAATAATTCATTGTCTTAAAAATAACTGGCACAAATTTACAGAATATACATTGTTTAATTACTATTTCATACATTTGAGACATTTTATTTAAAATAACTGAAAACTATGACATTAAAACCCACCTCAATCAAAACAAAGCAAGTGCACCTACAGTTACAATATTATACCTGAAAAGGTTTTGAATCTAAGAGTTCTGTGAAATGATTGATCACATTGCATGAGGTTGATGTTGGTTCAAGACATTTATTTTGAGTTACAAGGAAACAATTGGAGAATTCCAGTAACGTATAATCACTCTAAGGAAGTCTTTGGAACTGACCCTTGATCCTATAAACACTGGCAGACATATTGACTGCATGGCTCCATTGTTATTGTTCTTGTGAAATAGTACATCTCTCTCTCTCTCCCCCCTCTCTCTTTCTTTATCCCTCTCGCACCCTTACTACACAAATTCTCTCTCTCTCCCAATCTCTCTCTCTCTCTCTCTCTTTCTCTCTGTCCTTGTCTTTTCTCAATGTCTCTCACCCTTACTACCCTGTTTCTCTCCCTCCCTCTCTCTCTCTCTTGCTCGCTCCTGCTATCTCCCTCTCTTTCCCTCTGTCTCAATCTCTCTCTCTCTCTCTCTCTCTCTCTCTCTTTCTTTCAATTCAACGTAAGGGCTTTATTGGCATGGGAAACATATGTTTACATTGCCAAAGCAAGTGAAGTAGATAATAAACAAAAGTGAAATAAACAATCAAAATTAACAATAAACATTACACTCACAAAAGTTCCAAAAGAATAAAGACATTTCAAATGTCATATTATGCGCAAATAGGGAAAATAAATGAACATAAATATGGGTTGTATTTACAATGGTGTTTGTTCTTCACTGGTTGCCCTTTTCTTGTGGCAACAGGTCACAAATCTTGCTGCTGTGATGGCACACTGTGGTATTTCACCCAATAGATATGTGAGTTTTCAAAATTGGGTTTGTTTTCGAATTCTTTGTGGATCTGTGTAATCTGAGGGAAATATGTGTCTCTAATATTGGCATACATTGGCAGGAGGTTAGGAAGTGCAGCTCAGTTTCCACCTCATTTTGTGGGCAGTGTGCCTGTCTTCTTTTAAAAAATCCTAATTGACTGGATAGTGATTCTGTAATTACATTGTGTAGAATTTGGTGATTGTCTGTCTAATAGGAAACTTCAATGACCAACCTGGAGATGACAACATCAAGCCATATGGTAAACCAGCTGGCAACACCAACGAACTAGGAGAGAGCTGGCAGGTGCCCGACGACCGCCCCGAGTGAGTCTCACGCACCTGTTTTCGTTTCTTTTACATTCATGAATTGAATGGTTTTATGTATCCAGTATTTTTCAGGAAGTACTATAGTCTGACCTGGGATACACCTGGGATAGGGTCCTGTGTGGCTCAGTTGGTAGAGCATGGCACTTGCAATACCAGGGTTGTGGGTTTGATTCCAATGGGGGACCAGTACACAAATGTATGCACTCATTACTTACTGTAAGTTTCTCTGAATAAGAGCATCTGCTAAAATGATACCAGAACCAGAGAAACCTACCAGCTGTGGGATGATCAGTGACCCTAACGGTGAGAGACACACACGCACACATACAAACACACACACACACAAATGCACACACTGTCTAGACAGTGATTTAAAAGAAAATCCTATGCTCAAGCATACTTTCTTTCACCAAAGCTGTTGCGTAAAATATACTAGACACAACTTGTAATGTATATTTCAGTCTCCCCCTTCACTAAAACCATTTCTCATCAATTTACATTCACATTTACATCATTTAGCAGACGCTCTTATCCAGAGCGACTTACAAATTGGTGCATTCAACTTATGATAGCCAGTGGGACAACCACTTTTTATTTTTTATGGGGGGGTGGGGGAAGAAGGATTACTTTCATACTATTCCAGGTATTCCTTAAAGAGGTAGGGTTTCAAGTGTCTCCGGAAGGTGGTCAGTGACTCCGCTGTCCTGGCGTCGTGGGGGAGCTTGTTCCACCATTGGGGTGCCAGAGCAGCAAATAGCTTTGACTGGGCTGAGCGGGAACTGTGCTTCCGTAGAGGTAGGGGGGCTAGCAGGCCAGAGGTGGATGAACGTAGTGCCCTCGTTTGGGTGTAGGGTCTGATCAGAGCCTGAAGGTAAGGAGGTGCTGTTCCCCTCACAGCTCTGTAGGCAAGCACCATGGTCTTGTAGTAGATGCAAGCCTCAACTGGAAGCCAGTGGAGTGTGTGGAGGAGCGGGGTGACATGAGAGAATTTGGGAAGGTTGAACACCAGATGGGCTGCAGTGTTCTGGATAAGTTGTAGGGGTTTAATGGCACAGGCAGGGAGCCCAGCCAACAGCGAGTTGCAGTAATCCAGACGGGAGATGACAAGTGCCTGGATTAGGACCTGTGCCGCTTCCTGTGTAAGGTAGGCTCGTACTCTGCGAATGTTGTAGAGCATGAACCTGCAGGATTGGGTCACCGCTTTGATGTTAGCGGAGAACGACAGGGTGTTAACCAGGGTCACGCCAAGGTTTTTTGCACTCTGGGAGGAGAACACAATGGAGTTGTCAACCGTGATGGCGAGATCATGGAGCGGGCAGTCCTTCCCCGGGAGGAAGAGCAGCTCCGTCTTGCCGAGGTTCAGCTTAGGTGGTGATCCGACATCCACACTGATATGTCTGCCAGACATGCAGAGATGCGATTCGCCACCTGGTTATCAGAAGGGGGAAAGGAGAAAATTAATTGTGTGTCGTCTGCGTAGCAATGATAGGAGAGACCATGTGAGGATATGACAGAGCCAAGTGACTTGGTGTATAGAGAGAATAGGAGAGGGCCTAGAACTGAGCCCTGGGGGACACCAGTGGTGAGAGCACATGGTGCGGAGACAGATTCTCGCCACGCCACCTGGTAGGAGCGACCTGTCAGGTAGGACGCAATCCAAGAGTGAGCAGCGCCGAAGATGCTCAACTCGGAGAGGGTGGAGAGGAGGATCTGATGGTTCACAGTATCAAAGGCAGCGGATAGGTCTAGAAGGATAAGAGCAGAGGAGAGAGAGTTAGCTTTAGCAGTGCGGAGAGCCTCCGTGACACAGAGAAGAGCAGTCTCAGTTGAATGACCAGTCTTGAAACCTGACTGGTTTGGATCAAGAAGGTCATTCTGAGAGAGATAGCAGGAGAGTTGGCTAGAGACGGCACGCTCAAGAGTTTTGGAGAGAAAAGAAAGAAGGGATACTGGTCTGTAGTTGTTGACATCGGAGGGATCGAGTGTAGGTTTTTTGAGGAGGGGTGCAACTCTCGCTCTCTTGAAGACGGAAGGGACATGGCCAGTGGTCAAGGATGAGTTGATGAGCGAGGTGAGCGAGGTGAGGTAAGGGAGAAGGTCTCCAGAAATGGTCTAGAGAAGAGAGGAGGGGATAGGGTCAAGCGGGCAGGTTGTTGGGCGGCCGGTCGTCACAAGTCGCAAGATTTCATCTGGAGAGAGAGGGGAGAAAGATGTCAAAGCATAGGGTAGGGCAGTGTGAGCAGGACCAGCGGTGTCATTTGACTTAATAAATGAGGATTGGATGTCGTCAACCTTCTTTTCAAAATGGTTGACGAAGTCAACCACAGAGAGGGGAGAGGGAGGGGGAGGAGGAGGAGGATTTAGCAGGGAGGAGAAGGTGGCAAAGAGCTTCCTAGGGTTAGAGGCAGAGGCTTGAAATTTAGAGTGGTAGAAAGTGGCTTTAGCAGCGGAAACAGAGGAAGAGAATGTAGAGAGGAGGGAGTGAAAAGACGACAGGTCCGCAGGGAGTCTAGTTTTCCTCCATTTCCGCTCGGCTGCCCGGAGCCCTCTCCTGTGAGCTCGCAATGAGTCGTCAAGCCACGGAGCAGGAGGGGAGGACCGAGCCGGCCGGGAGGATAGGGGACATAGAGAGTCAAAAGATGCAGAAAGGGAGGAGAGGAGGGTTGAGGAGGCAGAATAAGGAGATCGGAGGGAGAAGGATTTAGCAGAGGGAAGAGATGATAGGATGGAAGAGGAGAGAGTAGCGGGAGAGAGAGAGCGAAGGTTGCGACGGCACATTACCATCTTAGTAGGGGCAGAGTGAGTAGTGTTGGAGGAGAGCGAGAGAGAAAAGGATACAAAGTAGTGGTCGGAGACTTGGAGGGGAGTTGCAGTGAGATTAGTAGAAGAACAGCATCTAGTAAAGATAAGGTCAAGCGTATCGCCTGCCTTGTGAGTAGGGGGGGACGGTGAGAGGGTGAGGTCAAAAGAGGAAAGGAGTGGAAAGAAGGAGGCAGAGAGAAATGAGTCAAAGGCAGACGTTCTCCATTGTGTCCCAGGTATCTTTAAGCCGTGCCACGCGGTGGTTCTCCCCAACATCTACCAGGAGAACTGTGTGTATGACCAGTGTGCTACGAGAGGGGAGACGGTGGCTCTGTGCCAGGCTATAGAGAGCTATGCTGACCTGTGTGCCTTGGCTGGAGTACCCATCGCATGGAGGAACAACACCTTCTGTCGTAAGTCACACACACACACCTGTCGTAAGTCACACACTCACACACACCTGTCGTAAGTCACACACACACACCTGTCGTAAGTCACACACACACACCTGTCGTAAGTCACACACACACACACACCAGTCGTAAGTCACACACACACACCTGTCGTAAGTCACACACACCTGACTGTTCTCCATGTGCTGTAACACACCTGACTGTTCTCCATCTGCTGTAACACACCTGACTGTTCTCCATGTGCTGTAACACACCTGACTGTTCTCCATCTGCTGTAACACACCTGACTGTTCTCCATGTGCTGTAACACACCTGACTGTTCTCCATGTGCTGTAACACACCTGACTGTTCTCCATGTGCTGTAACACACCTGACTGTTCTCCATGTGCTGTAACACACCTGACTGTTCTCCATCTGCTGTAACACACCTGACTGTTCTCCATGTGCTGTAACACACCTGACTGTTCTCCATGTGCTGTAACACACCTGACTGTTCTCCATGTGCTGTAACACACCTGACTGTTCTCCATGTGCTGTAACACACCTGACTGTTCTCCATGTGCTGTAACACACCTGACTGTTCTCCATGTGCTGTAACACACCTGACTGTTCTCCATGTGCTGTAACACACCTGACTGTTCTCCATGTGCTGTAACACACCTGACTGTTCTCCATGTGCTGTAACACACCTGACTGTTCTCCATGTGTTGTAACACACCTGACTGTTCTCCATGTGCTGTAACACACCTGACTGTTCTCCATGTGCTGTAACACACCTGACTGTTCTCCATCTGCTGTAACACACCTGACTGTTCTCCATGTGCTGTAACACACCTGACTGTTCTCCATGTGCTGTAACACACCTGACTGTTCTCCATGTGCTGTAACACACCTGACTGTTCTCCATGTGCTGTAACACACCTGACTGTTCTCCATGTGCTGTAACACACCTGACTGTTCTCCATGTGCTGTAAGACACCTGACTGTTCTCCATCTGCTGTAACACACCTGACTGTTCTCCATCTGCTGTAACACACCTGACTGTTCTCCATGTGCTGTAACACACCTGACTGTTCTCCATGTGCTGTAACACACCTGACTGTTCTCCATGTGCTGTAACACACCTGACTGTTCTCCATGTGCTGTAAGACACCTGACTGTTCTCCATCTGCTGTAACACACCTGGCTGTTCTCCATCTGCTGTAACACACCTGACTGTTCTCCATGTGCTGTAACACACCTGACTGTTCTCCATGTGCTGTAACACACCTGACTGTTCTCCATGTGCTGTAACACACCTGACTGTTCTCCATGTGCTGTAACACACCTGACTGTTCTCCATGTGCTGTAACACACCTGACTGTTCTCCATGTGCTGTAACACACCTGACTGTTCTCCATGTGCTGTAACACACCTGACTGTTCTCCATGTGCTGTAACACACCTGACTGTTCTCCATGTGCTGTAACACACCTGTGTGCTTTTGGAATGTTTGTCATGTGTGTTATTTCTACTGTAAAAGAGGTGTGCCACAAGGATCAGTCTCAGTACCAATTCATATTCCATGTCCGCTCCGTTTCTCCCACCTCTCTCCTCCTTTCTCCCCCCTCTCTCCTCCTTTCTCCCCCCAACACTATGAATTAATAAAGATTAGTACCCATTAATAACCAATATTCTCTCTTCTTCCCTCCCCCCCAGCTCTGAAGTGTCTCCCAGGAAGCCACTACGAGCCCTGTGGTATCGCCTGTCCCTCCAGCTGTCAGAACCCTACTTTCAACTCCACCTGTACCCAGCCCTGCGTAGAGGGGTGTGTGTGTGACCCCGGAATGATCCTCAGCGGGGACAAGTGTGTCCCACCCAGCCAGTGTGGCTGCACCGACGAGGATAACAACTATAGACCGGTAAGCAAGATAGTCACCGTTTTTATCGTTGCTTTCACAGAAGTCAATACGATGACCTGGAACTCATGGGAATAATGTTAGCTAGAGTTCAAGTCATCACATAAACCGTTTGAAATAGTTTTAGTTTTAGTCTCTGTTTGCAAAAGCACAGCTTAGCTTTTAGCAGTGATGTAACTGTACACGTATTCGTACCGAACCGTTCGGGATCTCGGTTCGGTCTGCACTGTTGAATAAATAAAACAAAAATAATCACATTTCAGGCTATTCCGTTAAAACGACTAGAGCATATGCTCACATGGAAATGTACATTTGAATCTAAATGGGCACATTTCAAACTGTCCTTTTGTGAGGCGTAGCCGGGAACTATTTCTGGACAATGGCAAGTGGTGGGGTCGATAAACCAGGAGGATTCTCCATCATCATTTAAATCTCCAGTTTGGGAACATTTTGGTTTCCCAGTAGATTAAAACGGCGATGGACAGAAAGAGTATGTGGCCACTGCTCAACCAGAATAGCCTATTGACACCGACATCACCCCAGTATTCCTACATTTAAGTAATTTAGCAGACGCTCTTATCCAGAGCAATTTAGAGTAGTGAGCACATACATTGTCATACTTATCGTACTGGTACCAGTTGGAATCGAACCCACAACCCTGGCGTTGCAAGCGCCATGCTCTACCAACTGAGCCAAACGGGAACGCTCCTACCACCGGAGCAAGACAGAAACGAAAAAAATGAAAAAATGAAAAAAATATATATATACAGTGGGGAGAACAAGTATTTGATACACTGCCGATTTTGCAGGTTTTCCTACTTACAAAGCATGTAGAGGTCTGTAATTTTTATCATAGGTACACTTCAACTGTGAGAGACGGAATCTAAAACAAAAATCCAGAAAATCACATTGTATGATTTTTAAGTAATTAATTTGCATTTTATTGCATGACGTAAGTATTTGATCACCTACCAACCAGTAAGAATTCCGGCTCTCACAGACCTGTTAGTTTTTCTTTAAGAAGCCCTCCTGTTCTCCACTCATTACCTGTATTAACTGCACCTGTTTGAACTCGTTACCTGTATAAAAGACACCTGTCCACACACTCAATCAAACAGACTCCAACCTCTCCACAATGGCCAAGACCAGAGAGCTGTTTAGGACATCAGGGATAAAATTGTAGACCTGCACAAGGCTGGTATGGGCTACAGGACAATAGGCAAGCAGCTTGGTGAGAAGGCAACAACTGTTGGTGCAATTATTAGAAAATGGAAGAAGTTCAAGATGACGGTCAATCACCCTCGGTCTGGGGCTCCATGCAAGATCTCACCTCGTGGGGCATCAATGATCATGAGGAAGGTGAGGGATCAGCCCAGAACTACACGGCAGGACCTGGTCAATGACCTGAAGAGAGCTGGGACCACAGTCTCAAAGAAAACCATTAGTAACACACTACGCCGTCATGGATTAAAATCCTGCAGCGCACGCAAGGTCCCCCTGCTCAAGCCAGCGCATGTCCAGGCCCGTCTGAAGTTTGCCAATGATCATCTGGATGATCCAGAGGAGGAATGGGAGAAGGTCATGTGGTCTGATGAGACAAAAATAGAGCTTTTTGGTCTAAACTCCACTCGCCGTGTTTGGAGGAAGAAGAAGGATGAGTACAACCCCAAGAACACCATCCCAACCGTGAAGCATGGAGGTGGAAACATCATTCTTTGGGGATGCTTTTCTGCAAAGGGGACAGGACGACTGCACCGTATTGAGGGGAGGATGGACGGGGCCATGTATCGCGAGATCTTGGCCAACAACCTCCTTCCCTCAGTAAGAGCATTGAAGATGGATCGTGGCTGGGTCTTCCAGCATGACAACGACCCGAAACACACAGCCAGGGCAACTAAGGAGTGGCTCCATAAGAAGCAT
The DNA here is from genome assembly GCF_964263955.1 of Coregonus lavaretus. NCBI lineage: Eukaryota > Metazoa > Chordata > Actinopteri > Salmoniformes > Salmonidae > Coregonus > Coregonus lavaretus. The sequence goes on along the minus strand of NW_028157918.1, from coordinate 10,072 downwards.
CTCAAGGTCCTGGAGTGGCCTAGCCAGTCTCCAGACCTGAACCCAATAGAAAATCTTTGGAGGGAGCTGAAAGTCTGTGTTACCCAACGACAGCCCCGAAACCTGAAGGATCTGGAGAAGGTCTGTATGGAGTAGTGGGCCAAAATCCCTGCTGCAGTGTGTGCAAACCTGGTCAAGACCTACAGGAAACGCATGATCTCTGTAATTGCAAACAAAGGTTTCTGTACCAAATATTAAGTTCTTCTTTTCTGATGTATCAAATACTTATGTCATGCAATAAAATGAAAATTAATTACTTAAAAATCATACAATGTGATTTTCTGGATTTTTGTTTTAGATTCCGTCTCTCACAGTTGAAGTGTACCTATGATCAAAATTACAGACCTCTACATGCTTTGTAAGTAGGAAAACCTGCAAAACCGGCAGTGTATCAAATACTTGTTCTCCCCACTGTATATTTTAAAAAAAATAGAAGACAAATATACAGCGGATTCTGACCGGTACCAAAAAATTACAAGAGCGACAGGTATGTTTATAGTCGCGGATATGCGCCCATTGTCGGTGGTTGAGAAGAATAGGAGGTTTCAGCCCCTCGTGAAAGTGCTCGAACCACATTACGAACTTTGCCCTCTTGCACCCATTTCAGCAAACAGGTAGTACCCGTTCCATATAAGCAAGCTAAAGCCGAAATTGTCAATGAATCGGCCAAAGCACCCTGTCCGATCCATTTTTACATATTGATTTCACACTTTATTTTAGTGTAGACTATTTTTAAGGCTAGCTCGTATTGCTGTGGCAGATTGTTATGTCTAATGTTTATGTCTGTGTGTTTCCTAGGTGGGAGACAGTTGGTTCACTGAGCTGGACTGTTCGGAGCGTTGTAAGTGTAACCCTGGTAAAAACGTCACCTGTGAGCCGTGGCAGTGTAGCCCCGCCCAGGAGTGTAAGGTGTTGGAGGGAGAACTGGGAGGCAGGGGAGACAGGGGAACAGGTGGAGACAGGAGAGCAGGTGGAGACAGGGGAGCAGGTGGAGACAGGGGAGCAGGTGGAGACAGGGGAGAAGGTGGAGACAGGGGAGCAGGTGGAGACGGGTGCAGGTGGAGACAGGGAAAGCAGGTGGAGACAGGGGAGGCAGGGGAGCAGGTGGAGACAGGAGGTAGCCTATTCTAGAGGGGGCTTCAGCACCGGCAAGCCCCTCCCTGGAACCACCCATGGAAGCTGTGATGGTCTAGTTTGATAAACAACAACCCATAAGCCTTATAATTGATTATTGATCACCACTAATAACCTCCTCTTTCTCCCTCTCCCCTCTATCTCTCCCCCCCTCCTCTCCAGTTGAATGGGCACAGGGTGCGTACTCCTCTGTCGATCGGTGTGGCCGGGGCCAGGGTCTTGAGTAGTGGTGTCTACAGTCTGCTGGACACTGACTTTGGACTGAAGGTCAAGTTTGATGGAGTCCACCACCTGGAGATCACCATCCCTGGAGAATACTTCAACCAGGTACATACGACTGGACCCAACTATTATAATGTTACTGTATGATAATACATCTAACTACACTGAACAAAAATATAAACACAACATGTAAAGGGTTGTGTTGCCCCATGTTTCATGAGCTGAAATTAAAGATCCCAGAAATGTTCCATACACACAAAAAGCTAATTTCTCTCAAATTCTGTGCACAAATTTGTTTAGTGAGCATTTCTCCTTTGCCAAGATAATCCATCCACCTGACAGGTGTGGCATATCAAGAAGCTGATTAAACCGCATGATCATTACACAGGTGCACCTTGTGCTGGGGACAATAAAATGCCTGTGTTTTCATGTATGGATGTGTGTTTACAGCTTCCAGAGCATCCCAAACATGCTCAATGGGTGACATGTCTGGTGAGTATGCAGGCCATTGAAGAACTGGGACATTTTCAGCTTCCAGGAATTGTGTACAGATCCTTGCGACATGGGGCCGTGCATTATCATGCTGAGACATGAGGTGATGGCGGCGGATGAAAGACACGACAATGGGCCTCAGAATCTCGTCACGGTATCTCTGTGCATTCAAACTGCCATCGATAAAATGCAATTGTGTTGGTTGTCCGTAGCGTATGCCTGCCCATACCATAACCTGTTTACAACGTTGACATCAGCAAACCACTCGCCAACACGACGCCATACACGTGGTCTGCGGTTGTGAGGCCGGTTGGATGTACTGCTAAATTCTCTAAAACGATGTTGGAGGTGGCTTGTGGTAGAGAAATAAACATTCAATTCTCTGGCAACGCTCTGGTGGACATTCCTGCAGTCAGCATGCAAAGTGCATGCTCCCTCAAAACTTGACACATCTGTGGCATTGTGTTGTGTGACAAAACTGCACATTTTACAGTGGCATTGTATTGTCCCCAACACAAGGTGCACCTGTGTAAATATCATGCTGTTTAATCAGCTTCTTGATATGCCACACCTGTCAGGTGGATGGATTATCTTGGCAAAGGAGAAATGGTCACTAACAGGGAGGTAAACAAATTTGAGAGAAATAAATGTTTTGTGCGTATGGAACATTTCAGGGATATTTTATTTCAGCTCATGAAACATGGGACCAACACTTTACATTATGCTTTTATATTTTTGTTCAGTATATGTGAGGTTATTACAGTATTATAGACCCTACGTCCTGGGATTTCCTAAAATATTCTACGTAGCAGAACCCCTTACCTTCTAACAACTTGTAGCTTGTGAGCGTTGTGACGTCCCTCCCACTCTGTCAGCTGGGATCTCCTGTTTGGTAGTCTGCTTGTTGCAGGAGGCCAGTGGGCAGAGCTGGGAGGATTCGTCTACTGATGTGGAGCACCTGGGCAGGCTTGGCCTGCAGGCTATAAAAGGTGGCAACATCAGTCTTCCTTGACTGGCAGGCTGGCTTCCACCACCTTTTGGGTTTTTGGTTTGTTTTCACCATGCAACACCCTCTCCACTCATCCACACACTGCATACACTACTGATCCTACAGACGTCCACAGCTTATGTTACATTTTTGTATTTATCATTTCGTTTAATAAATGCATTCCTTTTTACATTTAAGTAATGCGTGGTCTCCTTTGTTGTTACGAACTATGAGCCAGGTCGTAACAGCGTCATAAGAGCAAAATGTGCATGTTGAGCCTCAGCTTTCTCAGCTTTTTGAACATGGCTTTTAATAGTTTGTAGTTCAAACCATTCTGACCCTACATACGTTTTTGTAAAAAGACCCGGCCCGGGCCCCTTCGGGATCCGCCGTTGTCTCACAAACACTGCTCTAGCTAATCACACCAACTGATTGTTGGTATCAATGGATGCAGAAGAAATAGATTAATCCAATGGTACAACCCAGACTGTAGGAGTTAACTTATTCATGCTTTTGTTGTTGTTAATTTGAGAGTGTGTGAGATATGAGATGTGTCATGAATGATCCATGATCCAGGTGAAAGTGTAAATATAAAATGCCTAAAGTGTAATTTATTTATTACAGCCAGTGCAACGAACTAGGAGTGACCAAAAACACTTTTTTTCAACATGTTTGTTGCAAATTCAAAACACTTTTCATCAACAGATGTTTGCATTCAAGGCATTCCTTGTGTTTGTGTGTCCGAGGAACCATAAACAATACAATTCAAAGCAAATAAAAGTGCTTAAACAAATAGGACTGTTAAAAATAAGTCCAAAATATACATAAACACTGTAATTGTGAGCAACTTTGGTCTGAGTGGTAATAATAAATTAATTTCAAATCACAAAGGAAAGGAATGGAAATGGAAACTTTATGTCACTCTGATAATGGGAACAATGGAAATGGAGATGGAATGGGGCTGTTTTTCAAGGTAAAATCCAGGCTAGCGGGAATAAAAACAAACAAAATAAATCATAATAAACAAGATAACAGCAAAGGCTACATCCTCTACTCTACTATGTGTTGAGAGCTATCTATCCATTAGAACACAGAGGGTCTTCTTTAATGGAAGTGTGGTATTCCGCAAGTCAGCTGTCTTGGTCCTTTACTGTTCTCTATTCTTTACTAATGATCTACCACTAGCCTTAAACAAAGCCTTGAATAAAAATAAAATGTATGTCACATGTTTCGTAAACAACAGGTGTAGACTAACAGTGAAATGCTTACTTACGGGTCCTTTTCCAACAATGCAATGTGTTTTTTCATTGGAAATAAAACAAACAATAAAAAAACACGATAATAGCAGACTACATCCTCTACTCAAGTCTCTTGTGTCCTTCTTGACAAGATATAGAAATGATAGGGTAAAGCAGAATTAATACAATCTTTCTAAATTAAACAAAGGATACACAAGAAAGTAGTTTGCGTCCAGGGAAAATAAGGCATACCTGTCACACCCTGATCTGTTTCACCTGTCTTTGTGCTTGTCTCCACCCCCCTCCAGGTGTCGCCCATCTTCCCCAGTGTATTTATCCCTGTGTTTTCTGTCTGTCTGTTGCCAGTTCGTCTTGTCAAGCATACCAGCGTGTTTATCGTACTCCTGTTTTCTTGAGTCCTGTTTTCTAGTTTTCACGGTTTTGACCATTCTGCCTGCCCTGACCCTGAGCCTGCCTGCCGCTCTGTACCTTACGGACTCTGCCCTGGACTACCGACCTCTGCCTGCCCTTGACCTGTCCTTTGCTTGCCCCGTTTATATAATAAACGTCCGTTATTCAAACTGTCTGCATCTGGGTCTTTTCCTTAGCCACTCAGTAGACACAGTGACATTCTGTCAGATTGTTTGAAATGTCCCCACCAAATATCACATTGTCATTTACATCAGGGATACAGACCCGTTGTCAATTCCCATTGGTTTATGAACCAGGAAATAAAATGAAAATACAAAAATACATCCAGTGTTTTAGGCTCATTCAGAAGCATACAACACACACCACCATCATCGTTCATTGTTCCTAACACAAATGGAAACAGTTGAAAACAGCTACAGGGACTGACTTTAAATAATGCACTACTCTGGATTGTTACCCAAGAGGACTAAATCCCTAATAATAAGGTCAAGTGTAAATGACCACAACGATCAACAGGCTCAACCAGTGTAATACAAGCTTTAACAGTTGTGAACCACAGTGTAAGGCTACGTCCCAATTCTCCACCCTTCTCCCAAAATGTGCACTTGCACACTTTCCCGGCTTGGATGTAACAGTATTGGATTGGAGAGAGGTTCCACCATTGTTAAATCCATTAGGCTGTAGGTTGTAGAACAGGGACACAAGGGAAAGACAAATGATTGGAAAGGATGCAGGATTGTTCCCTTTCATGGAGTGTGTACTTATATGGAGTGTACTAAGAAGATGAGAACATTTCAGATTTTTAAGCAGCAGCAAAACGCTGACAAAATAACATGTAAAGAATTAAAACCAGACAAATACATTTAGCATAAATTAAAACATCTCTGACAGCCAGTGTAAAGACAAAATATTAAACGTTTTAAATCCAGTGTAGAGACTGTGGCCCTTAGTCACTAAACTACAACGCATTGTAACAAGAGTGAAACTGTAAAAAAAATCCACAATGAAACAGAACTCAGCCCTTTCCCTGGGTTCTCCTGGTTCCTTTGTTAAAGCTAGAATCCTCAGTTGCTACATCTATTTTTTTTTTTTTACTTATAAATGTATTATATGTACCCATTGATTCTTTAAGAATATCATTTATAAATGCCTCATGAGCTTAGTTCAACTGTTGCAACTGATCAGAACCCCCAAAATAAGCTTGTTTTACTCCAATGTTTGCAAACAATGTAAATGTAAACAAACACTGTACAGCCTCAAAACATTGCTCAAATTATAATTTTGATACCATGGATGGTCAGTCGTTGCATCCATAGCACTGTCTATGACAGTGCTTACATTTCTCCAGGCCTATCCCTAAGCTTTTTACAAAAACAGAGGTGGGGTGGCTGCTTTGTTATTGTTTTACATCCAAAGTTTTACATCAAACACGTCACATACAGAACAGTGTTAGAGAACACTAACAGTGTTAGTTAGACTGTGTATTAACAGTTTATTCATTAACCAAACCCTGTGAATTTTACGGTAAATGGCAGCCCAAATATTATTGCAGATCTAGCTCGTTTTATGTAAAACAGTTATTTACATATTTAATTACACAACAAGACATAAAACAAGGAATAAAATGGAATGTTGAAATTATAGTAAAAAAACAAAAAAAAAACGAATGATTTTGAGATAAAGTCATGTTGAAAGTAACTTCTTTGTGTCTTGAAATGATGTGGATCATGTAGAGTAAGTCATTCAGTGTGGTGACTGTGGTCTGTCTTTTTGTGTAAAACAGTTTTTGCGTTTTGTTTCAGGTTGGATGAAATGCGCAATGAGAAATGTCCTCCCTCCCTCCCTCTCCAAATCTCTTATTTCCTCTCTACCTCGTTCCTCCAACCCTCCCTCCCTCGCTCTCCCAGTCTCTTCCAAGGTCCAGCACCAGTACCTTACACTCTCTCTTGGCGATCTTGTCCAGTGAGAGGACGGGGCGTTCGGGCGGAAGGTAGAGGGGTCGACCCACTGGTGATCCCACTGGAGGAGTGATGGCCCGGCGCTCCATAACACTGCCCGTCCTGGAACAGACACACACATGGACAGATACAGACAAACACAACAGACGGACAAACACACACACACAAGATGGGGATGATTAGGAGAGAGGTCAGAGAGTCCGAGAGGTCAGAGAGGTCAGAGGGTCAGAGAGGTCAGAGAGTCAGAGAGGTCAGAGGGCCAGAGAGGTCAGAGGGTCAGAGAGTCACTGCCAGAACTTGGGGATTAGTGTGGTTGGGTGTGTGTGTGTGTGTTTGATTGAATGCTAATGTGTGTGTGTGTGTGTTTGATTGAATGCTAATGTGTGTGTGTGTGTTTGATTGAATGCTAATGTGTGTGTGTGTGTTTGATTGAATGCTAATGTGTGTGTGTGTGTTTGATTGAATGCTAATGTTTGTGTGTGTGTGTTTGATTGAATGCTAATGTGTGTGTGTGTGTTTGATTGAATGCTAATGTGTGTGTGTGTGTGTGTTTGATTGAATGCTAATGTGTGTGTGTGTTTGATTGAATGCTAATGTGTGTGTGTGTGTTTGATTGAATGCTAATGTGTGTGTGTGTGTGTTTGATTGAATGCTAATGTGTGTGTGTGTCTACGTGTGTTCTGCCTTAAAATGAAATCTAAAAAGGGAATACATTTGATGTTTTTCCTCCCGATCTACACAACCTGCTGTACATTCTCAAAGTGAATGAGAAATTATATCCATACACAATCAAGATACCTTTTTTTGTTTTTTATGTTTTATTAATTTGGAAAACGTTCTATAATTGTTAAGAATTTGTGGAGTAGATTGTGTAGATCAGTAGGGTAAAAAAATCAAATGATTTTCCTTTTTAGATTGAATTTTAAGGCCGCAAAAATGTGAACACCGTGCAAGGGGTGTGTAGACTTTCACTGGTGACTGTGTCTCTACCTCATAAGATGTGACCGTGAGGGTTGTTGGTGGGAGAAGCTCTGTGACCGTCCAGACTCTGTCTGTCCAACACGTCTCT